>NC_034422.1:1541722-1753999 GCF_002078875.1 Numida meleagris | reverse complement strand
GCCCGAGGAGCGGCAGCGCGGCGCGGTCCGTGCGTGGAATAATGGCTGCCGCGGCGTGAGGGCGCGGGGCCGGAGCAGCGCCGCCCGGGAGCCCCTCGGTGGGGCCGCGCCGGGGCTGTGGTTTTTTTTTTTTCTCCCCTCGTCGGATGCCGGCCGGAGCCGCCTGGGTCGCTTTTGGGCTGTTGTTGTGATTGTGGTGGTTTTTTGTTGGTTTTTTTTTTTTTTTCCTTTTTAACCCTTTTTCTGGGTGGTTTTTTTTTTTTGTGCCGTCCCCTCCTCCCCGGCGCGCCCCGCGGGCATGGACCCGTAGCGGCGTCCGAGCGGCGGCTCCGGGGCTGAGCGGCGGGAGCGCGAACTTCGGCGGCGAGACAAGAACAAACGCGAAGGCGCAGCAATTAGACACAAAAAGCGAGGACGCCCGGAGGAGCCGAGGAGCGGCGGGGCCGCGGGCAGCCCGGGCCGGGAGCGCTGAGCCCTGCGGCGGCCCCGGGCGGCTCCGCGCCCCCTGCAGCGCCCGGCGGGGCCATGCGGTGAGTGCGGCGGGGCGGGCTCGGCCTCTGGCTGCTCTGCCTTTATGCCTTTCGGGGCGCGCGTGTGGGGGGGGAGATTTTTCCGGCTCCGAGCGGTGCCGAGGTGCGGCGCGGCCCCGTCCCGCGGCCGCGGGTCCCCGAGCGGGGCCGTGCGCTGCGGGACTCCTCCCGAGGTCGCCGCTCTCCGCCCGTTCCGCCCGTTTCTCTGCTGCGGCCGCGGCCCTCCGAGCGCCCCGCGCCCACGGGAGCGGCCCCGGGGCTCTGCCCGGCCCGGGTGGTGCGGCTGCGAGTCGCAGAGCTCAGCCCCGCGGGCGGCCCGAGCCGCCTGGGCGCGGAGAGCCGCCGCTGCGGGAAGGGCTGCGCGGGTTTTGCCCGTTCTCGGCCCGAGGAGTCGCCCCGCGGAGCCCAGAGCGCCGGGCGGGAGGAGAAGGCGGCATCCCGCTGCGAAACGGAGCCGCGGGCGCCGAGGGCTGAGCGCCGGAGCGGGGCTCCCGGGGCGGCGGTTACCGGGGCGGTGTGGAGAAGGGGCTCAGGGACCGCCTGAATGGCAGCGGCTGGTGCGGGGCTGCGGAGCGAAGCGTCTTCCTGGCCGGGAAATGTTGGTGAAGTTACGCATCCACCTCTCGAGGCTGCGTGCCGCCTGGGCTGCTGCTGGCCCGGCTCCTGGTAACACTCCGGGATCTGAGGGCCTTTTAGCCTCGTTTTGTAACGAAGATGATTTCCCGTTGCATAAGGCGCTGCTCCGAGCGGGTGCTCTGCTCCCGGAGATGCCGTTCCCCTGTGCCGTGCCGGCTCCTGGCGACCCGTTCCTGGAAGAGACCGCCCGGGGCTGCAGCGGGCACTGCTCACTCACACGTCGGGAGCTCAGACTGTGGCCGTCTCTGAGCAGAGAACCCCCCTCAGAGGGTTTTGCTGGTGTCTGAAGGGGATTTTCCCCTCACACAGACTTACGAGGACGAGCCGCTCGGTGCACACGCACAGCATTAACTTCCACAAGTGGGGACTTGGAACCGCTCTCTCCAGGAATGCCGTCCCTTAGCGACGCAGCGCTGCGCTGCCCGCCCCACGGCACGGCGCTTCCTGCGGGACTGCTGCTGGTAGACACAGCGGGCGGCGGGCATTCGGGTTTGCTCCAGCAGAGGCTGACGTTCCTCTTTCCCTCCGTGAGGAAGGTGCGTTACACCAAGGGAAACCCTAAGCCTCATGGGGCTGCTCCGTTCTCACCAGCAGCCGCCTGCCGACGAGCAGATCAGATCCCCGCGTTGTTCAGTGGGACACTCAGCCGTCGGCCGAGGACGGCAGCACCCAGAGCGGCCCTGGGACCTGTAGGTTAAGAAAGGGCCGGGGTGTGCTGTGAGTCCTGCTGACGGACGACGGGCACGGAGCAGCTGTTGGGATTTATTTTGCTCTGATTTTGCACGAACTTCCCGTGGAGGTCCACACGCTGGTTTCTGCTGTTGTTGCTCTTCCAACTCAAAGCTGTTGAGATATTTAACGGCGCGTGTGTTGACAGAAGCGCTGTGCAAAGGGCTGCGTTCAGCGAGCTGCTCTGTGCTGCGTGGTGCTTCTGGAGAGCGCAGATGTAGATGTCATTTTCCACCTTACATGTTTCATGCATTCTTTTTCTGGCTCCCAGCATCCTTGTGTGGAGTGACCCGTAATCGCTGGGGGTTGCGGTGTCCGGATGGATTTGAATATGAAGCGCTGAAGCACTCTTTTTAAAGCAATTAGAGGAGATTCAGTCAAGGAAAATTATTTGTGTCATCAGAATAGGAAATGCGGGCTGGTTAATTTTAATGACTTGGTGAATTTACGAGATCTGAAGCTGGGCAGGTACAAGGATGCCTTAATAGCAACGTTCGGGCAGAGGCTGGCTTTCTGCGTCAGAAATGGAAATGTTGGGGTTTCTTGCAGCCTTTTATCCTTCTGAATAAAGATGGGGATTCTGAACCAGGTAAAGAAACACATGGTTTTACCAGAAATTATTTCCTAGGCCGATCAATTACTAGGAGATGTAATGAGAAATGCGCTCCTCGGGGAGAGGAGGGAGGAATTGCCATTACATAATATCCCTTGGGAGAGTTTCTGCGTCGCGTAATGAGGCCGCTGATGGAGCATTTGGGGAAATGCCTATGGATAGGAATTTGTTCTTCAGATTTCCATAAGCAAAACATATTACTGAAAAATAGGCTGGTGAAAAGTAGCACTGCTAGGTAGGAGGTGGTGCTTCGGCTCTGTGCGCACTTCTTTTGTTCTGATAATTGCTGTGTAAGAGATTAAGTAACGGCACGATTAAAACTTCCACAAAATAGGAGATGCAAGTCAATAGTTCCCTTATGTATGTAGCGCCGGGGGGAAAACGTTGAGGGTTGTGTTCTGTTCTGGGCTCCGTTACGTTACTTGTGTTGATCTTCTGAACATCCTAAGGAAAAGAAAACCTCTGTCCGTGGCGGTGTGCACGCAGCCATCTCCTGTTGGTGGAGCAGCGGCAGTGCGAGGTGCGATGCTCTGGGCTCCGGAAGCCACGGGGCTGCATGGTGCGCTGGGCTCTCACTGCCGGGCCGACTTCCAGCAGGGAAGGCGCTTGGCAAAAGCTGCTACACCAGATCCTTGTGCTTCCAGTAGCAGTTGCCTTCTAGAAGAAAGTAATTAATTTCCACGCGCTTGCCTTTCCCACTGGGGCGCCTGTGTGCTCGGAACACGGAGGGCTGTTACCTCCTGGAGCCAACAGAGCTGGCTGGCCCCTCGCGGCCTGAGGTGTGAAAGCAGCGGAGGGAGAAGGCGAGAAATCTTCACACCTCTGGCTCAGCTGGGGAATGGCCTAATTGGAGCTGCTCATTTAAAATCTGCATGTCCGATGGCGTGTCCTGCTCCTGTCCCCGGGGCCACCGAGGTGCCCCAGGCTGGTGACCTGCGGTGCTGGAGCTGGCGGTGGAGGCTGCAGGCGCGGGCAGCTCTGCACGGCTGCAGCTATTTCTGGGGAGTTCAGGGTGCAGTGGCTGTTGTGAAGCCCAGGCCCCTATTTCAGCGCTTCATTGATAATATTTTGTAGTATGTTGTGTGCCACCGTGTGGCTGCTGAGGCGCAGTGCAGTGATTGAGGTACCGCTCCATTTCTCCGGACACGCGTTGGTTTGGTGTTCATTGTTGGTTTGGTGTCAGTTCAGTGCCCGCTCTCTGCTGGTTGTCTGGGCTGTGGGATGCTGTTAATGGCTTCCAGTTTGAACCAGCGTTGGCTTTCCAGTGCAAAATGGTGCTGGGTTGGAGCACGCAAAGGTTGCATAAGGGAGGTGCTGACATTTCTGCATCCACGGCAAAACGTCACGGTCAGAAAGGCTGGAAGCACGTCACTCGTACTGCTGGAAGGGCTCCACTGCATGCGGGGCACTGCGGCAGCAACATGAGAGCTCCCCAGCTCCTTGTGAGCAGGAGGAACAGGGACCCGCCATTGTTGGCTCTTGTAGACTTCAACCAGAACGGTGCTGTTGACGTGGGTGTGGGGAAACAGGTTCCTCAAGGCATCTGCTTGGCTCACAGCACTGCGCTGGAAGGGCTGGAGATAAACAAAAGGTGTCACTTCAATCCTGTAAAAATAAGCCTTGCTTTGTGGCTGGGGGGAAGCGAGGAGTTAGGGTTTGCATCAGGCACTATGTCTGTGGTGGCTGTTTATGTTGTTACCAAAGATACTTCTAGCTTGCTTATAAAATGGGAATTTAACAAAATATTTTGAGTTTGGAAGGTGCTCAGCCTAGCTTGTATTCTTGTGGAAGAATGTTCGGGTTACATTGCCCTGGGAAGTGATCACAGGCCTCTCAATCTCTGGTTACAGCAAGCGGGAGAGTTGTTGCCGTCGTGGCTCTGGGGGGAAGACGTCTGTATGCGGATGGACGCCGTAACTGCAGTTGCTGCTGTACCACAGGAAAATCAGGGACATAATGGCATTAAATCTTTTTTTTTTTCTCCCTGTTGAATAATCAACAGTAAAAAAAATGTGTATGCTATTAAAATCCGTGCTCCAAAGCTGCGGGGTGTAAGCCACAGCGTAGCCTGCCTTCAAAATGGTTGGAAATCCTTCATAAATATCTCTTTAGCACATACCTTGTATCTCCCTGGATGATTGGCTCTCTAGCAAAGCCTTCCGTAGAGGGTGTACTGTAATCCTTTTATGTTACTTCTTCAGTGCAGATTACGCAGCAAGAAATAATTAGGAGATTAATTTTCACCTGTCACTGCCAATAATAGATAACCTTGATACAGTGACAGGGCTAGGAATTTGGGGAATGGAAAAGCATTTAACCCTGTAGCGACTGCTGCGGGGAGCAGGCAGAAAATGGTTGCCAGGACGTGACCTCCCTGCTCACCAGCATGGCCCCGGGAACGCCCGCTGCTCCGCCACGAGACCCCGCAGCCCCAGCTCCTCGTTCACGCGCCGTTCTGTTGCTTTCCGTGATTTCAATTCCCAATCTGACCGGTGTTCCTAGGCTGCTCGGGGAAGGAGCGGGCTAATGAAGATGGCTTCATTAGGCAGTTAGCAATTTCGCCTTCACCTCTCTGCGACAAATGCAGCTGATAAAACATCCCAGAAGTGACTGTGCTTCTGTTCTTCGGAGAAGGCGCGGCGGAGGTGTTACTGCTCACGTTCAACATTGATGACGGGCTGGCATCAGGTGAGCCTAAAATGCAGCCTGTGCTCCAGGACAGGGCAGGTAAATGGAAAGGGAGAATGCCACCCTTCCCCCTCCGCTGCGTTTCTATTTTTTTTCCTTTGTGCCGAAGTTTAAATCTACAATCTGTTGAAAATGTAATGGGAAACCAGCCTACAGAAAATGCCATTATTCATATCATCCTGAGCTCATTTATTTTATCTGCAGTAGTAATGATAAGACAGGCTGCTTGGCAATGCTGATAAGCTGAGAAATATCTTAGAGCTATTTGTAAAAGTTAAAGCAGATCTTGGTACTGAGAGATAGGGAAACTGATGAGCCTTTGGGCAATCTGCAGAGCTGAAAGCTAATAAAGATTTTAATAGGAAGGCCTCATTAGGATTAGGGAGAAGATCTATTATCTGGGATTTACACAACACAAATGGTGGGGCAACTTTAATTTTTGCTTATTTCCTCATTAAATGCTATTGCTGAACGTGAAGCCTGTGAACTCGATGGGGATCTCTTTGTGCGTGCAGGCAGCCATCGCCAGCTGTTGGCTGAGCACAGGGAAGGGCTGTCTGTGCGGGAGCGCGTTCACCGTGCGCAGTGAGCCACTGCGTGCAGGGCCAGCTCGCTCCTTGTCTTCAGGGAGCTGGGAGGGAGCTGCTGGCTGCGGTGTGCCTCTGGGAACGGTATTTCTAATCTTTTGGCCCCGGAGAGAATCTTCAGAAAGAAATGAACCCATTGGCATGGTGCTGATCCTCTTGGCAGTGCGCCTGAGGCAGCAGCCTGGACGGCCGCCTTGTCTGCCCCCAGTCCCACAGCAGTGCTGGTCGCTTGGGGTCACCGTGCGGATGAAGGCACTGTAGTGCAGGAGGGGGATGGAGCAGCCCCAGGCCATTGGTGCCCCGAGGAACCACCTGAGTGGTTTGGGATCCCCCAGGACTGATCTCAGCACCGTTTGCATTCTCACAGTTGAGATGTACAGAGTGTTGACTTTGTGTGGACCCTTTGTGTACGAGCACCTACTGCGCAGGTTCAGCTTTGTTCTGCATGCTTAGCCCAGGATGTAGGGTGCATGGAAGCCACTGAAAGAGCGTTCGTTGGTGCAGGGTTTATGGGTGTGTTTAATATTCTTTCTCAGGCACCGTCTGAACTTTCTCTTGTGGTTGAACTGGGTTGTAAGGCAGGAGAAGCCATGCTGGAACATTCTTTGGTTGGCTTCTGAGGTCCAAGCCATGCTGTAACCCGAGTCTGCCACCCCGCAGTTCAGCCCTTTCCTATGGGCAGCCAGTGCAATCCACTGGAACCTCTAGCAAAGATGAAGGGGCTTGTTAGGTGACGTGGGCGCTGGTTGCGAGGTGCTGCTCTGAGCGCAGCAGTGGGAAGCTGGCTGTGGGACAGTCGGGTTTCTTTGTGGAGTGGAGCACCCGTGGGTGCAGGAGTCTTGGCTTCTCCCCCGTTTTCCTGGCACAGACCAGCATCGCACACAACCCTAGTGGTAACTGCACTGCTTCCATAGGAGAGTAATACTTGGAAAGTATGCTCTTGTGTTTTCAGTTCTCTTTAATACGGTGTAGCAGCTGAAAGCCAAAAGAGAGCATGACACTGCAGGCCACAGGGAAGTGTATTCCACCCTGTAGGTTGGGATCCTTTGGTTTCTGCTGTTGGTTTCAACCAGTGGTTCCATAGGGCCTACAGTGAACGTTATAAGTAGTAGATTCAGATTTGGATGCTGCATCTTTCATGCCCACTGTGAGGTGGCTGCAGCGTGGATCCCCTCCCCGGTGCCCTCAGCGGTGCAGCGGCAGCTGGGCAGGGCGGGAGGGCAGCGCCCGGCACCTCCTGCTGAGGAGCAGATGCAGTTCCCTTGTTGGCTTGGTGTCAGCTTGTTGCCCCTTGCTCATAACAAATCGCATTTTGTGTCAGCGAACCAGCATGGCCTTCTAAAGAACTAGCACTGTTTGCACGTAGCATACTGCTCCAGCAAGGCTGCCATTTGAGAAGTTCCTAATATTTACCTTTGATATGAATGAAACTTTTTGTTTTGTCTGTAGACCTCAACGGAACTGGAGCTGACTCGTATCAGGAGTGCCTTGATAACAAGCAAGGTATGAGATCAAGTCTCACCAACATGGGCACTTGGGACTGACTTGGCTTGATTCTTGCAGCTGAATTGGTCGCTGTCTCTGTCTCTCTCGCTCACTCTGTCTGCCCGTATTTTTTTTATTTTTTTTATTTTTTCCTTTTGCTGTCTCCGAGCCAACTCACTGTTAACAGTTCCACATCAGCTAACCTGTGAACTCAGGGTCTCATTCTACATTTGTGATAAGGCTTCTCATTTCTAGCACCCCAAATCCTCTGTTATTCAGGGAGGAGGTGAGCAGGTTGTCAAACAAAACCAGCAGCACGTGCGCTTGCTTGCAGTTGTCTTCGCCCTTAATTGCACAGCTGAGCAGAAGAGTATTAAAACTGAGCTAAGGGAAGGCACGTGCTAGGCTGGGTTACTGTAGTGCCAGCCTTCCTGTGGTGGGGGTGTGCTCTCATACCCATTCAGACTTGCCCAGCCTGCTGTCTTCTGTGGCAGAGCTGATAAGAGCTGGAAGAGTCTGCTGTGATTTATGAGGGAGTGGTGACGGTGGGGGAGGAATCTGTTGTCCTTTCACTTTAAGCTTGGAAAGAAGAGTCACATCAGTAGAAGTGGAAATGGTGGAAGCATTTCAGGAACAGCATCCAACAGCAAGGCTGTTGATTCTGTGTTTGGGAAAAGCGTTGGTGCGTTATGTTCTCCTCAGATGTCCTCTCTGAGAACTCAAAAGTGCTGTTCCATCACCATAACCATGTAGTGTTGAACCTTCTGTTAACTGGGGAAGGCAAGCACCATTCTCTCTAGCACTTCATTCATTGTAAGCTGCAGCAAAGAGCTAAGAGGGAAGGCTTAACCTAACCAGGATATAGGCATCAGCTGCATGCCAGTTCTTGCACTGCTGTTGATCCAGATCTGTGTCGGTAGCTAAAATGATTGTTTGCTGAAATTCCGACTCTTCTTACATAATTTTCTAAAGTAATAGCAAGAAACACAAGAAACTCTCTCAATCTTGTTGCTTTGTCGGGTTTGATTTTCCACCCGTGTCTCCACTATCAGTATCCATCAATCAGTGTTACATGTGCTTCGAGTCAAAGCTGCTGTGAAGTGCGCTCCCTGCTGCTGCTGGGTTTGGGGTGGGGCTGTGGGGAAGGGGTGGGGGTTGTTGGTGGGGGGCTCAAGTATGTTGTCTCCCTGGTGACCTTTGCACTCATCTTTTCCCACTGCTTTTTCTACAAGTTGTGGTAAATACATAACCATTGCTGAGCTTTCATTTCAGAAGTCACAGCTGGAATACTAATATGGAAGAACTATAATCAATAATGGCTCCTTGATTAGGTTAAGTTTGAAAGTCTTCCAGAGCAGTGTAAGTCAGGATGCTCCGTAGGAAGATAGATGGTTTGTTCTTGAGGGGAGTGCTTTTTTCCAGTCAAGTTGTTCTGCTTGGCTGGGAGTTCTGTTCCATTTGACATTTTGTAGAAAGTAACTGAGTTTCAGTTTTTAAAAAAATTTGGTATATTAATTTTTTGAAACCGGTTGCAGCCCCTTTGATGTGCTTGTTATTACCCTGGCTTATCTGGCAGCTGGCGTTAAGCGGCGTTATATCTATTTCTATGACTGTACCATAGATTTTTCTTGTAATTTTTGTTGGGTTTTTTTTTGACATCGCTGCTCATTTCAGTATGAATTGGCTCTGATTTGAGTAATTTACCGTGTCCGTGCCACATCATCGCGTTTAAAGCAGAAGCCTGTAAGAAGGCAGAGGTTTTAAAGATAAAAGTCTGCGCTGACTTGGAGTCAGTCTCTTGCCATCTGATGCACAGTAGCTCTGTGCGCATGCAGCAGATCTGAATCTGCCATTTGTGACAGTTTGCAGAATAGAAAATACACAGCAGACAGCGGGCCCGTAATTCTGGCTGCTTCCTGTTGAATTCACAACAAAACAACACCCATGGCTGGAAGTAGCAGTGGCTCTTTAAAAATACTAAATCATCAAGCCCTGTGAAATGCAATTGCCATGGCTTCGTTTTTATAACAGCATGCTTGTCTCCTAAAAATTATGCTGTAATGAGGTTTGGTTTATATATTTTGCCCTTTTCCTCATTAAAGTGCTCTCCCTCAGAAGCAGCGCTTTGTGTCGTGAAATACTGCGCGGTTAAGATGAAGGCAGGTTTATAAGGATTTAATGTACTTGGGAGCCAAGGTTTTGCAGCTTTATGGTGAGGGTGTTTTAACAAAGGGCTTTATGGTAAGGCTGTGCTGTATTTTAGGCAGGCTCTGGAGGTGTTTGATGCGAGCACCCCATGGCAGCAAGGAGGAGTTCGGAGGGACACAGGGTGGTCTCGGCTGATAGAAAGTCTTAGTTTGTAGCTGTTTCAAGCCCCGAATTACTTTATCTCTTGACTCAAAAAAGACAAAGCATTGCCTTAAGTCGCGCAGCAGACTCAATGGCAGACTCGACAGGGTACGGGAGAGCGTGGCCAGGATGGCCGCAGGCAGGCCTCAAGTCTTCGCAGCACAACACTTGTGCTTTCAGCCCTTTCTCGCTGATATTTGGTGTTAAAAGCATGCCTTGACAAGAAGGCCTGCTGGTAGGCAGCAGCTGGGGGCAGCTCCCTGGCTGCTGAGACTGATGGCTCTGCTCTGCTGTGCTCTCCATGCCATGCCCAGCTCTGCCTGCTCAGCAGCCGGAGCCCTGCACCTCCCCGCCGCCCTGCTTCCTGCAGCATTGTGCTTCTGCGCTGTTTCCCCACAGATCAATTAGTTGCTGTATTTCCAAGATGAATGCGGTTTCGTTTTCCCGATGGCAATATTGACTCCCTGGGCCTCTTTTCTGTGTCTTCTCCGGTATTTCGCACCGCTTCCTGAATTCGGTACCACTTAGTGACTTTGTTAGCCCACCTGAAGAAGGAGTGCAGATGAGATCTCGGAGCGACTTCCAGAACAAAGGACAGAGAGTGGTTAATCCTGACACTGCTCACATCTGGGCAGCACTGAGGCGGAGGTGTGAGCGCTGGCGTGTGGCTGTGACTGTCAGGCAAGGTGCGGGGTGTCTGTAGGATCAGCTTTGGGTTTGCAGTAAGTGGCCGTAGGTTGGACTTGCCATCTCGTCGCCAGTCCCGTGGGCCCTGCAGTCCCAGCGTGTGTCATCTCCCATTAGTCCTGATGCAACCAATGACCTTGTTTGTGTGAAAGCATTAATTAAGCACAACATTAGTGTCTAATTTGACTACTTGGAATTCAGGCAGGCTGTAATCAATCACCTGAGCTCTCTTGATTGTTAATATGCCTGGATAAGATAAAGAGAAGGGATAAAATGCATGCTTGGGCTGAAACGAAGAGTTTGAAAAGCTGCTTGTGAGCCTGCCTACTGATGTACCTCCATAGCTGTGGTTGGAAATGGATTTTTTGCTGGAAGGCAACAGCTGAAATTGCAGAGTGGTAAATGAGACCACCGGGTTACAGGGGCACCTCGTAGAAGCAGCTTTGTGGGAGAAGTCCTAACCTCTTCCAATCGTTGGATCCCTTTTGAGCCCTGGCAAGATGGCTTTCAGGATGGCAGGGCTGAACTGCAGGCAGGTAAATGGAACTGGCCCAGTGGCATGGCTGGAGCCACTGTGGTCAAAACAGCTCTGTCACTGAAGATGCTATTTCCATTAAATGTTTTGAGTTTTAATATTGATTTCATTGACATTACCCTTGAAAACAGATTTCCTCCGAACCTTTATTTTTTGTTTGTTTTGGAACTACTTTAGGAGGCAGAAAAATGAAACTTTTGCTTCAAACAGCTTTTCTGTTTTGGAATTGGCTTTTCTTACTGTATGAATAGTTTTTAAAATATTATTTATTATTTGTATTCCAGTCATGCCTGTGCTCTCCAGTTATGGGCTTTTGCTAACCACAACGCAGACCGGGGGGGATCAGTTTCTGCCTGAAAACAGCTTCAGTTTAGCGTTTCTGACGGGGACTGCATTGATTGCCAGTGCCTATTTAAAAAAAAAAAAAGAAGAAGAAAAAAACCTTCTCATTTTACAATATGTTGGCTGCCTTTTTGTTTAAAGAATTATAAATACATCAGCAGATTTTCCACAAAAACACATATGCTTTCTTCCTGATGAGCATGATGACGCACTGAGAATCCTTGCAAGAGGCCTTGAATCTCCTTCAAGTAGAGGATAACTCTGAGGTTGAAATTGAAATTTTAAATAACTCTCTTCATTAAAAAAGATACTGGTGGGGCCTTGTTAGCAGAAAAATTGCCATTTTCCAACTTTTTTTTTTTTTTTTTGCCAGCATGGGAACAAAGAAAGAAAGGAGGAGGCAGAATAAAAGCCTGTGTGAGCGTATGTACAGAGGCTGCAGCTCTCTAAACTGGTAATGGTATCTGGAAAGAGTCCAGCCTGTTGTAAATATGAACTTTTGTCAATATTCCCCAAGCTTCTTTGGACTCTAGGGTGGGCTTTATTAGCTGAAGGTCACACCATTGTGCTGCCTCCCTCTCCTGAGACCTCTGATACCTTCCTGAAAGGACAGCCCATTATCCCCGGGCTTAGCAGCCAGCTTTCTCCTCGGTGGCGCTGAGGCTGATAAGCTTAAGAGGCATATTTCATCCCCCCACCACTGCTTTCAGGAGACAAACAGTGTTTATCGTTCCTGATTAATTCCAGTTGAACAAAAAAATAAAATAGGAGGCATGTGTGTGTGCACGCGTGCGCGCAGGCACGCCGGGCTGGCGGCTCTTCGGCTGCTGCGCGTGACGTTGCTCCGGCCGCGCTCGGCAGCGTGCTTTGCTGCTGCCTCTTTGTTTTTTTGAGGTGCTGTGTCCAAAGATTGATTGGGTAACGTGAGAGGATCCTGGGCTGCCATCGGTTTGAAGAGAATGGGCTGGAAGGGGGGACGGCTAGCAGCAGCCTGAGCATCAAGGCTGGAGTTGATTTGTGACAATTAGGCATTAAGGGCTGCGAGAGCAGGACCACCCGCCGGGAGCAGGGCTTTCCATCACCTGGACAAGATGGATGGTCCAGGCAGAGGGAAGGGCAGGGGTTCTGTGCTCAGCTACCTGGAAGGAATCATGAGCACACACCGTGTCTGGCTTCTGTATCTCACAGCTCCGTTCATCACAGCTAAAATCCCGTGGCCAGGAATTGTAGGCAAGAAGATTGGAAGTGAAAAGCACTAGTTGCTTCTGCTGTTTTGCATTCTCCATTTCTCATTTTAGGTCTGGCTTGAAATTTGTCCAGAAGTGTCTTGCTGACTTTCTGGTTAGTGATATTTCAGTAGAAATGTCTTCCATGCATGGTTCGCAGGTTCTTGGGGTCACTCTATTCCTTGTACTGAGAGCTGGAGTATAAAACGAATAACAACAAATAGTGCATGCAATGAACGGCATATCATCCTTCTTAATGCTCCTAAAGATCTTGAAAGTGCCTGAGCAGCCTGTCCCTATGGCCAGAGTCTTGTCCTGTGTGCTCCTGTGCCTCAGTCTTGCTGTGTGAGGCACCTTGCCTGCCTGTGCATGAGGTTTTCCAACAGGAAAATGGGAATGTTGGCACTGCACACATCCCTGGTTGTTTGGTGAACGTGTAGCTTATGGGCCTTGCAGGACTCTTATGAAATGCTCTGTGTTTGCTCTATTCTTTCTGTTCTTGCTGAGGTTGAGGAGTAAGAGGAGATCACACATAGCTGAAAGGAGCGTGTTGGTTTCGTGACCAGAGGAACTGGTATGAGCCAGGGGTGCACTGGGCACCAGCACGGGGCCTGTTCCATGCGTGTTGCATTCACTCTTTGTCTTGCTTGCCCCTGTGGGCCATGTTTAAACCACGCTCCTGGTACTCAGGTTGCAACTAATTTCATTTCCTTTGCCAGAATGGGCAGAGATGGAACGGTATTAAAAATAATTTTACAAAACTATGTTCAGTTCTTGCCAGTGAGATCTGTGTTTTGAAGATGGATTTTGCTAATATGGCTCCAGCGCTAGTGTAAACAGGATCTAATAGGAAAGGCTGTAAAATAATAGGGCTATTGGTCATCTTCAGGAAAAAAAGAATTTCCATAAGGCCTTTTTAACCAGAATAGATCAGAAGCTTCGGCTGCCCAAGCACAATCAGCATTTCCATTTCAAAATGTATACAGTAACATGAAATGCGAACATTGGGTCTCTAATGTTGTTTCTTCAAAGGTGAACTGCACAAGCCCGTGTGAATGGGCAGCACCTACTTCTGTTTGCTGGGTTGGGTTATGCTTGTCTTTCTCACAGAAGATGGAATACAGTCAAGTTTTGTATGACTGCCTCATTAAATGTACCACAGACTCCTTCTTAAGGACAAAGTAGATTTCAGGGAGAAAATGACTTAGAAATCTCAGTGAAAGGTTCTGACACAGTGGCTGTGGCTGTTTTTCCAGCTTAGTTAACATGGTGGAAAGGTTTTTATTAGTCCAGTGGTGCACCACAGGCTGCAGCAGTATTCATACTCGTTTGTACCCTGGGTTTGGTGATAAGTGAAACGTTAATATGTGCTTGGCAGAGCGTTCTCTTAATTTCCCTTCAAGTGGAGGGGGCAGCAATGATCTCATCGGACAAGGTGCCTTTGGGCTACTGCCCACCATTAGGTATGTCCTAGAAGAGATTTATTTACTCAGTGTGGAAGGATTATTTCTCTTTCGTTCTCTGAGTCTGGCCTGCAGTAGCTGCGAGCAAAAGAGCTTTCCACCTCCTGTATTGCAGGAAGCGTTTTAGCTCTTGTTGAAATATGACGCTCCCTTCCTTTATTAGAATTAAGAACCACTTTCTCACATGGCAAAGTGATAATAAAGACTGAAATTGGATCTGTAACTTAATGAAAAGAAAGATTTTTTTTTTTTAAGAGAAATCATGCGTGGTAATACGTCCATTGTTCTCGTGCTATGTTCTTTGTATTGCTTAACTCCCTGCAAACAAAGAACCCATAACTGGAATTGTAAAAATAATCGAGGCATTTAAGTCAAAACTCCAAAGGCCCTTGGGAATCTCGTGCAAAGGTGTGCCTTTGAAATGGTGGTTTACGATTGTCGGAGCAGGTTTGAACGTTCTGGCCCCGAGGAAATCTGTAGGTCAGGATTCCGCACTCGGAGCTGTGTGTGTAGTGCTGGCCATAGAGCAGAGCCCACTTTCAGTCTGAGACAGCAGGAGGAGGTTTTCTAGCTGGTTGCGCTTGTGTATTTTGGTTAGGAGAATTGCTCTTGTTCCCCCATCTTTGTAACTTAACCAGGCAATCTGGAAACAGTCACTTGTTCGAAATTGAACAGCGAGTGCTTCCTCAAGAGCTCTTGTTAGTGGTCTAGAACTGAAATTGGTTTGGAAAGTGGTTTTAAGCTAAAGTTCAGACCCATTTAAATGAAACCATTTGGACAAGAAGATGGAAAATTCTATTCCCTGTTGCCTTTCACATTTCTGAGCCAGGCTAGTTTGAAGCACAAGGGAAGTGTTCTCTGAGCAGTATGGAGGTTGCATTGTAAGTTGAAGCAATGTATGTTTCACCAGTTGCAAAACCAGGTGTTGTAGTCAAGTCACTAGGAGAAGAAGGTACTTAAGTGAACAGTGAGGTAATGAGTTCAGTATTTGGGTGCATATTCAGCTAAACCTGCTGGAGCATAGAAGTTAACCCTGTTTGAGCAGGAGACTGTGCCAGATGGCCTCTCAAAGTCCCTTTCACTTAAGTGGCTCCTTGGTTGTCTGATTAAATGCCTCATGCCTGCCAGAGGATTGGAGCAAACCACCGTATTGCCTGATCATTTTAAATGTAGATGCTTTCTTCCTCTGTTGTGTCCCAGCCCCAAGAAAAGAGAGGACGGGCCCCAGAGTTGTAGCAAATTCCCCTTTGTGCTGTCTTCCAAATTCATGGTGTGCTGGCTAGTGACATCATCTGTTGTTTAAGAACTGCTGTTGGCAAGTAGTATTGTGAAACCTGGAGCAAGCTCTGTATATGTTGAGGGGGGGAAAAAAAAAGGCGTAATCCCCACAAAACACGATCCAGGGCACGCATAGACTCCACAGAAAAATTGGAAAACATGAGTTACCTAATTGCAGCTCTCCATCAAGAGAAAAAGTTCAGGAAAATAGACTGCAGAAAAACCTTTCAGCAGTGATATCCCACAGACTGTTTTCAATCCAAAGTAATACCACGAAGCTCAGTAAACTGTTTTCTAGTGAACTTGTTTGTAACTAATACCAGTAGAACTGAGATCAAAAAGTGGGCTGCGTGCCTCTAGTTACTATCAGTAGTTGGAAGGGGAATTTGGAAAGCTACATCCTCTGTACAACACAAACATTTGTTGAGGCTTCTCTGTTGCTCAGGGAATTGCAGAAATGTTGCAGTGGCGGGAAGGTTGGCTTTAACTTTTCTGTGTGTAGCTGTAATGGAATGTGCAGAAACTTAAAAATTCCTTGAAGGTGTCTGGAGAGACCCAACCATCGTGTCAGCGGGAATGCGCATTGAAAGCTGCTGAAAAGAGTTTTTCAGAATAGTTGGCAAAAAGTAACAATCACAACTCAGTATGGACAATTAGAAAATGTTAGAAGTAAATGGTTAATTTTCCCCTGCTTTTTCTTGCCCAAACACAGCTTACAGACGCTTAAAAAAATGCTTGGTTGTTCCTCACTGTAGCTGTGTCTTGAGGGCTTTCCTTAATGAGCTGTCTCCTTCTGTCCAGTATGGAAAGAAAAACAAAAGAGTTAGAGACCTTCCTTTGTCGCCATGTGATTTTAATCTGATTCATTCATTCTTAATCATCTCGAAGGATTATAAAAACAAAGCCTGTTAAATCTTAGTTCTTACTTCTTTTCTTTCTCTCCCAAACATCATTTGTTCTTTTATCGTGTTGCATTTCTTTACCCATGAATCAGCTGCCTTTCTGTTTTTTTTCTATATAACAAAAGTTGGGCAGGAAGGGAGGGGGAGAAGGAGCACAGCTTTCTTTGATTCGCTCGACACACAAGTGTTCCTTGGCCTTTCATACCGAGGAGTGGATTCAGCTCTTGAACAAATTGGACCTACTTGTTTGCTGGCCTAGGCCATCTTGTTATCCAGCCAGCTGTGTTTTGATCTTGGAGGGCCGTTTGAAGATTAAATTGAGACATCTTTTGTTAGTATTAAGTGCAGTAATTAAATCAGCTCAGTGTTATTTAAGTGTGGAAAACGTCGCTTCGCTGGCCCATGGGTGCCTGAAGTTGCCGTTAGACAGCTGTGTTGCTTCCAGTACTAATGATGGAGAGGTAGGAGAAAAGAGCCAAGAGCTCTCTAAATAATTCCCAGCCCTTTGTGGGTGACGCTGAACCCCCCCACACTGTGAAGAGCAAGGTTTGTGAGGAGGAGCCGACGGACTGTGGGCAAGGAGGGGCAGCCAGCGGCCTGTCCTGGAGGCAACAAGATGGCGCCCCGCAGTGTGCCGCGGCCTTCTGCTGCTGCCCTGCAAGCCTGCGGGCACAAAGGAGCCTGAGCTAGCAGGATGGTGGCAATAAATGAGCAAAGTTGGCCTTTTCCCCCCTCTTCCGCCGTAGGGGGGAAATCTGCCAGTCAAGTCGAGCATGGCGAGCACATTTGTTCCCACAAGGGCCATTGTCATGCAGTGTGCTGGTGTGGGCTGGCCTGGCTGCAGAGCGACGGCAGCGAGGAGATACGCAGTGTGGCTTCTGCCAGGCCGGTATCGCTCGAAGGTCACCTGGGGCTCATGGTGAGAGCAGGCTGCCCTGAGCGGCAGCTGGAGGCATGATTGGCACCAGAGCAGGGCAGAGGCACGGGAAGAGAAGGCGAGATCCTCGGTGGGAGAAGCAGTTCTGCAGAGGTCGAGTGTGTTTTAATGCTGGGTTAAGCTGAGAAGCAGTGTTGGTTCATTGCTACTGGCAGCGCTGATCACTTGAGCGTTGCCTTGCTCTTTCATAGCGTGCCCTCAAGAAACCCCATCTTAGCTCCTGTGTGCAGCTGAATGCAGCACGCCACGCTCACAGCCATGGGCAGCCCTCCCTGCTCTGGGGAGCAGCAGCAGGTTGCCCATGGCGCATTTTGGCCAGAGCAGTGCCCATGCTGTTCTGTGCTGTCTGCACAGCCTGTGCTCGGCTCCATCCCCGGCAATCACCCAGCAACATCTATTTGCATTGCTTTGTGCACTCCTGTGTTTTATAGGAGGGGTGTATTTGCACTTCGCCGGTGTTTTTAGCTGTGGCAAGGGCAGGAGTATGGCAGATGGGTGGGGATGGGAGAATCGGGAGCATGATGAATCTGTTTTTCTTACCTTGTTTAAAATTGCCTGTTAAAATTCAGCAGCCGCACCTCCGATCAGCCTAATGGTGTCTGCCATGTTGCGAATACACAGTCATTAGTTGGTCCAATTCATGCATGCTGAGGTAGGAGGGTGATGTGAATGCAAAGGAGATGGAGAGAATAGGAGCTGGGGGGCGGAGGAAGGAGGGGGAGAAGCTTGGTAATACAGTGACAATGAAACATACGGTAGTCACACTGGAAAACTTTCTCCTTCATTAGCAGGGATCTGTTGAGTTTCTGCTCACATTAGGGTAATTAACACAAGTACAGATTGTTGAACATCTGTGCAGTTTAACTATATGGCCGGTTCCCAGGCTTTAAACAGGGCTGTGAGGAGCCAAATGCAAAGCAGTATGAAAAGCCCACACACTATTCATTTTACTGAAATTAGCATTTCTGGATGAAAGCTGATGTTGCACGTCGGCTATAAATTTTCTCTGGCCTGCTGCCAGGGTGGCTAACGATCTGAGGTTAGTGTTTGTTAATAATTTTTAAAAAATTGTTACTTTTAATATTCTAGTGGGGAAGTTTCTATTTCACTCTTCTTTTTTTCTTGAAGGCGAAACAAAGTGCATGGCTGTGTTATATTTTGTGTGCTTCTGGTCTTTTTCCGGTGAAAACTCAGGAAGCAGTTACAGGCTCAGCCTGCGCTGCGGATGGTTGGCCTCGTGGAACCACCAAAGCTTATCCGTATTTCTGACTGAACTACGGCTGTAGTTTCTGAGCCCTGTAAATGCCCAGGAGGCTCTGCTGGCGGTGCTGTGGAGATGACTTGTGTAAATACGAGTGGGGTTTTGTCTGAACGACAGTGGCTGTGTGGGTACAGCTCTGCTGTGTGACTACGTGCCCTCGGCCCCCGCCACAGAGGGCCCTTCAGGCTGCGCAGCAAGTCCACGGCAGGTATTTGTGTCCTTTCCTCCTGCGTGGAGAGGAACAGGCCTGTTTTGTCTTTAGTGGATGATGTGTGAAGCGTTCTTGACATGTTTCCTGGCGCTGGTAATTCGTGGTTATGGTTGTGGTTTCTCTGCGTTTCACTTCGCACCTTGAAATGTTCCCTGGGAAGTTCAGACCTGTGACTCCGACACGTGCCCATTCGCTGGTTTCTGTTCTCGATCTGATTCCCCTTGTGAGTTTTTTTTCTGAGCATCTTCTGGTGTCCTGCAGTGTCCCTGGTTGTGTCCACTTCGGTATTCCGGCTGTGCCTATAGTCACACCTTTAAACAATGTGTGAACGAAGCGCTTTTTTGTTTGTTTTTTTTTAGACAGTTAAATTAAACAAATTAGCATCGTGCAAAAAACTTTCCCTGGAAGTGACTGCATTTGAACCGAAACATGAAGGGTATGCCAGGAGACACCAGACCTTATAATTTGGAGGTGCACTGTGCAGACATCTGTATCACAAAGCCATCAGTGGATTTTGTTAATCGTGCCCTCTCTTTAAGGTTGAGATTGTGGAGTGAGCTGAAGGGAGGAAATACAGTCACCTGAGCAGATCTATGCACAAGTGCATTTGCTGTAAGGCAGGCAGCCCCCGCGCTCGGGGACAGCACTTCATGCACCGTGTGTTTCAGGGGGACCCTGTTCTAATGGAGAAGACACTTGTGTGTGAAGATAAAAAGCCCATCAATAGGCACAAGAATAGTAGTCCTCATCAACACTATGTTGTCTCTGTTGTTCTGACTAAGCAAAAAAAACCAAGTTGTTAAGGGTTGTCTTTGTTTTTTTTATTGAATGTAATCCCTGTGAGTTGATGTGGACAGTGCTGACCTTTGAAATCCTACATAAATTTTAAAAGGTTTATATGTATATGGTTTTTTTTCTTTGCTAAATTGCGGAAGGAAGAGAGTCGATGTCTTGAAGGAAGTTCTCCACGCTGATGGCAGGAGGATGGAAAAGGGTCATGCATGGGGGTTTTGAGAAAGCGCTGCCTGGTACAGCAAGGGGCAGTGTGAGGAATTGTTCAGATGACAGTGTTTGTATGCTGAGAACAGTTGGGTTCACTTCTCTGGATGTGGTGACAGTCGGTACTACTGGCAGAACTGTGCCATTTGAAGGTGATGAGGATGTTCAATCTTACCAAGGCTAACGTCGGTGCTCCCTGGATTTGAACCCTCTATATATCTCTGCTGGGTTTTCATTTGTTTCCACTCTAGGGAAACCCAGCTCCATCCAACAAAGACTGTCACACTCAAGGAAGAAGAAAAAAAATAGTATTCCTATTAAAACAGAGAAGCCTGGATTATTGTCACTAACTACTAGGCAGAAACCAAAGTCACCTATTTGGGTACGTGAAATTAAAGGGCTCCTGTATCTACAGATACACTGCCAAAAGGAAACAATTTTTTCCTTTATTAATACTCCCCTCCATGCCAGCTTCTTTCCTGACACTGGAAATGATCCAGTACAACTTACTTCCTAGGAATATTTCCCACAGACTGGTATTAGAATGCTTATTTGGTTCCTGAAGAGCTGAGAAGTGGCAGCACGTCCTGGGAGGAGACGTGAGCGCTGTGCGGGCTGGTGGCACTGCGGCTGCTGGAGGAGAGCTGCCGGCCGTCACTCGTAAGGCTGCATCTGAGCTGCAAATACTCATTTCTCTTGCAATCAGACTAATAGTAAAAATATTTCTAGTGGCTTCTTGCAGCGCACCAACAGTGTCTCCCTCACCGGCTGGAAGGCTACAGAGCGTGCAGTGAGAATCTGCGATGTGAGCGCTGCGTTTTGAAGCGCTCCCACAGTTTCCTTTGAGGTTTCCTTTCACCCCTCACGAGACTGACTTCTGCTGAGCAGCAACTCTAGTTCTCCTGCTGAATGACTCTGAGCGGCTAACTTCATTTATATAAGTACTAAAGAAAGCTCAGGGAGCTTCAGGCTGTTCCTCCAGGTAGGCTTTTTATCCTCAGCCACCTCTCAGACCTTCAACAGACCCAAAATTACATGCCTCGCCATTGCAAGTGTGTGGCTGGAACTACACCCGTGGAAGGGATGGGAGCGCTGAAGCAGGTTTGAAATGATAATGAAGTACCTTCAATCCCAGAAGGCATTTGGATGGTGAAATGTACGTTGACAAGAAGGAAAGGCTCCAGCGGGGGTTGCTGTGCTCGTAGATGGCCACGGGAGCGCCCGGCAGCCCATCTGCATTCTGCCAGGGAGCTGCCACTGAGCAGTTTGTGCGCTAGCCTGCTCCAGCCTTGAATTATGCATGACCAATTTATCATGCCCCCAGCTGAAAAACTAATTGTGTCCCTGGGATATATTTACTAGAAATTGTAGTTTGCTGTGCTGGGGTCCCCAGAGTGTCCGGCAGAGCAAATGGCTGGGAAGTGGGAGCGTATTCGGAGCAGGGCTCCTGGCTCTAACCGAGCCAAAGCACCAGGGATAGATTTTTCTCTTCGATTGCCTTTCCGAGGGCTTCCCCCCTCCCTCCTATTTTTCTTAACGCTGCATTACACTTAATCGGGCTGCAGGAGCCCTTCCAATAGTCTCCAGTATTAAAAATGTGCCTGAAAAAAAGGCAGTGTATTCAGGAAATGCCAGCCTGGCTGGGAGGAAGGGGGTTGGTTTTTTGTTTGTGGTTTTTCCTTTTTTTTCCCTTCCTTTTTTTTTTTTTTTTATAAGCACAGTGTGGCTTCATGTAATGTCTCCAATTACCGTGAAAGTCCCCTCCCTCTCCAGGTCTAGAGTGATGAGATTCTTTAATTACTGTCATTTGAATGAGAGGCTAGGGAGGAGAGGATTTCTTTTCCTCATACAGAGCCCGTGGGGTGGGCTTAGTCTTGCAAATGTTATTACCACCAGGTCTGGCAAAGGAGCTTGGGATGCCCCCAAACAGAATTTTTCAGGGAGAAAATGTCAGCTGTCAAATCTGCATCTGGCTGCGAACCGTCCGTAACGTGGAGCTGAGCCATAAAGATCATGGGTGGGAGCGAGGCTGGGAAGGGAAGGAGGCAATTCCCTGACAAATGAATCGCCGCATTCAGCCTGTCCTCCCCCACTTGTCACAGGAGGAGGATGTCAAGGAGTTAATCACAGTGAAAGAGTCAACAGTAGCACGACTTCCATGGCAGAGGAGCCCTCAAATTTTCAGGTTCCTTGCTGGTCCCCTCCCTGTCTGACCCCGCAGCACCTCCCGGGGCCGTGCCAGCTTCTGTCCCCATCCCTTCGCTGCCAGCAGAGAGGGGAGGTCAGTCCGGAGGGGCTGGGCAGCCACAAGCAAGAGGGGTCATGGCTCTCTGGAGCCTTCCTGCTGCCGTGGAGACACGGGCTGCGCTCACGCTGCCTTAATGGGATTCAGCACGTGTCCTCTTGGGGGGAGCTGCGGGGAGTTAATTGGGCTGGAAGAAAGATGCTGGCAGAGGTCAATTCAAGATGTATGAAGTAGTTTGTGGAAACTATTTGCAGCAAGTGAGCGCACGGGAAGTTGAAAGAAGGGAAGGTGGTTTTATTTGACGTTGTTTCTGAATGTCACAGATCTGGACCAGCTCTTAAGCATTCAAAAGCTCTCTACAGCTTCCTTCTTTATAGTTCCCCAAATTTGTATTCATCACGTTCCCCAAAAAGATTTGATGAAAAGATTTTGTTTAGGTAAATACACATCTTGCATCAGAAGAAGTGGAGCAGCTCTGCTGTGTGGTGAAGCTGTGCTCCTTTGTGCTGAAATACGTAACGCAGCCAACATGAAAGTAGATTCGAAGCTTGTGAAGTCGTACCAGAGTCAAGGTATAAGCGGTTCTTCCCCTGAATGCAGCTAGCAGTGAGGCAGGGCTGCAGAGTTCAGGCAGGTACAGAGCAGCAGATCGGGACGACCCGTGTGGTGCCTGCCCAGAGGTTTGTCCTAAGATGGCCTAATGCTGAGTTACCTGTGTTAAAGCATCACTTCTGCCTCTCTGTTCTGCAGTGATGACATGGCCTTGAGTAGGTGTAGAAGGAAGGAGCAGCAGCATAACAAAGCTTCTGCATAATAAGCATTGATTATTTTCATCACTGCTGAAAAGCACTAAAAGAAGGAGGGAGACAACCCCAGACTTTCTGGGAAGCCTCCCACTGTGCCACAGCATTGGGAAAATGTCATGCTGGGCACCGGCTGCGGGCCTGTTCTTTGCAAACAAGCAGCCCGGTGACTTGGGGAGGAGCTCTGGCGTAAAGAACCCTGGTGAATGGGGGGATGTCTGGAGCTGCCTTGTGTTTGTGAAGCCCACCCAGCTTTGCTCCCGTTGAGCAGCTGTATCCCACCTCCCAAGGACAGAGGTGTGGCCATGGAGCCCGCAGTTCTGAGGGGCTCTGTGCTGAGCCGGTGGGGATTCCGAGGCTGGGCTGTACCCGGTGTGCTGCGGTCTGCTTTTTCTGGTGGGTGGTGTATGAAATCATGGTGCTTTTGAGCAGTGGGGAGAACAAAAGAAAGGCAGAATGGGGCATGGCAGAGAATGCTTTTGTGCAGCAGTAGTCGTACCTAAGGAGAGGCTGGGGTGGGAGACAAAACACGGATCACAGCATCTTTTGTGACAGTGGTTTTAGCTGTAGTCACTCAGTGTCTGGATACTTTTGCTCTTTCATTATTCAGAACAAAGCACATTAGTGAGTCCAGGTTACGCTCCTTACACTGGTGGTTCTTACTAGCTTGTTAATGATCGTCCTAGGTTTTAAGTGTTTACTAATGTGAGTTCTCAAATAACTCGAGTTCAGCACAGCCATCCTTGGCAGGATATCCTGATTTCTGCTATGGCTATCTTCTGTGTTCTGTGCTCCTACAGTCCCTGCTGACCCGGCATTAGGAAAGGAGAGAAGTGATGCTGGGATTGTTGCTGTGAGGGAACTGCTCATCCCTTAGCCTGCCTCCTCTGCTCTTTCCACAGAAGCTTGTCTGTCTGGCGATTGACAGCCTCTGAGAGGCTCCACCAGTTTTTCTTCTTCCTTATTATTATTCAAGCCCTTTTGCCTTTGCTGCTTTCTTTTCAGTCCGTTGCTGCGCTGTGCAGGTTGCCTGAGCTGTTTGGTTTTCTGCTCCTTGCTTTGCTGCAAGGCCAAGGTGGGACAGGAAGGGGTCAGGTGTGGGGGTACTGACAAACAAGTCCCAGCAGCAGCCAGAAGATGAAAATAAGGAGGTGGAATCAGGGTGGAACAGAAGCCAGCACCCGCTTTATGAGGGGCTACGTGATGCAAGCTGGCCTCCCGTTGCTCTCTTGGCTTTTTCTCCCCCCAGAATCCCATCCTCCATTCTGCTTTCTTCTCTCTCCCCTGTAGCTGGGATACAATCCAGCGTCAATATTCCTATACTTAAAGTTATGTAAATAGTTAAAGAAAGACAAATTCTGATCAGCAAACAGAGAGAGGCTTTGGATGCCTTCTTAAATAGGGTATTTTTTTAAAAATTGTGCTTGAGGGTTCAGGGGAATCGTGCTAACATCAGCTGCAACTTCAGCCCGACTCTTGCTCCCGCCGTTTCAGATCAGTGTGAATGCAGTCAGCTTAACGACCCCTCTGGCTCAGGGATTGTTGTAGGGGGCTGAGCTCCGCATCCCCACCACTCTTTGTCCAAGTGCAAAGGCATTCCTTCTCGTGAGGAACGTGGGGAAAAGGGAACGGCACATCCTCTCTCATGGGAAGACCATCGCCGGAGCCTTGTGCCTGTGCGTGGGGACAGCGCAGCCCTTGCTGAGGGAGCTGTGAAGGAATCCGGGGGGGGTGCAGCAGAACAACCCTCGCTGCTGTAAGAAATCCCGAAAATGTCCATCAGAAATGCTGTGAGTATTGCGAGGCTGCTGGAAGCGTTCCAGCGCCGGAGTCTTTGTCTCCATCCATCACAGGCACTGCAATCTTTGTGCCCCCAGCTTCAAACAAGGGCTTCACGCTGTCCTTGCAATCTGCCTTTATGCAGCGGAGTGTGGAGGCTTCTAATTACGAGGCCGAGCGGCGCGGCGGGTGGGGAGGCGTGCTGAGCCCCACAGCCGCGTACCTGATTATCCGTTGCTGAGGTCGTTAGAAGGGTTACTCCTGAGTTTAAGCCTGCTCCGCAAGACCCCTAATTATATGCTGCTCTGCAAGTTGCATTAAAAAGAAATTGTTGAAAAGACAAAGGACAGAATAACATTTCCTCCCTCGTCTTCCCCTGTCTCCCCCCGCGCCACGCACAGACACGCACTCCCCCACCTCTCCCCACTGGGCCTAGAGCTACTTTTCACGCTTGAGTTGGTGCGAGCTCTGATAAAGCCATTGAAAGATGCAGCGGGGAGACAGAGCGCTCCCAGGGACGGAGGGAAGCAGAAGAGGAAGCCGAAGTGAAATGACCCCCTCCCAGGTAGATACAGCCAGGCGCTGCTTGCTGAAGGAGTTGTCCCACCGAGCAGAATTAGAGAAGAGATTAACCATCCTTTATTGTTTTGTTTCACTTCCTAGGGAGCGATGTAATGTAGTTTCTTCCATCGTGGAAAACCCGCTTCAGCTGGAGCTCCGGGAAGCCTGAATCGCTGTAGATAACGCATTCAAAGTGCAGTATCCCTTGCACATGCTGCCAGTTCTCATTTTAATCTCCCCAGACATCAAAAAAATTAAAATGTAAAATTCTAAGCTCTGCAGTTGAGTGACACGAGAGCTGCGCTCGCTGCAGTGCCATTTCCAAATCTGGGACATGCACACGTGTGTCCATCCCTGTCAGAGATAACAGCTCTGTGTGTGCTTTCTGTGAGCCCGGGAAGTGTACCTCTCGCCGAGATAGGGAATTGAAAGGGTTCTTCATTACCACGTGTCTGGACTACTAATGAAACTAAACCCATGTCGATAGCACTAAATATTTCCAGCGCTTCTCGGGGCGATGGTAACGTTTTCAATTTGCAGTGGAGGTTATTACAGGGGTGTCCGTGGTACCAAGGGTAACGTTTTTCAGGACTGTTATTTCGAGAGTGTTTTTTCTCTATTATTTGCATTACCGTGGTACCTGAAAGCCTGAGCGGCGGACCGGGATTTCAGTGCGCAGGGGAATAGATTCTCTACTGCAAAAGGGGTTTTTTGAGACGTGGCTGTGGGGCTTTTTCACTGTTTTTGTAGCTGCAGAGAAATTTATGTTCAAACAGGAGTTTCAAAGCCAAAATATCGAAGTTTGAGTCACTTCTGTGCTGGGGAAGCTTGCAGACTCGCCCATGTTGTACTCTCCTGGAGTCTGAACTCGTTAAGCCTTGCTCAGCCTCTAGAACATCCCAGTTGTAGCCTGCCATTGTACGCTCCCTGCTTCTTGGTTCCCTTCCATGCTTTTTTTGCTCTTGCCTTTACCAGGGTCTCATGTTGGCTTTCCTGTTTTAGCTCCGCATTATCTCCCTGCTTCAAAAAACAGAAGGAGTGATCACAGCTTTCTGTATACGTAGTGTGTTGGTTTCTTCAGCCCAAGTCCCCAGAGCCTGCACGTTGAGTCATTTTTCTGCTGGCACAGGCTCGAGCAGAGGCTTTACTCAGATGGCAGAGTCCTGAGGCCTCAGCACATGTTGCTGAACAGTCTCCAGAGCCGCTGTCTTGCTCATTTTATCTGCTTGGAAAGAAAAGATCTTGAAATCCAGAAGCAGCAAAGATCAAAGCAGATCTCATTATAGCACTCACAAACCCCTGAACGGGTACAAGCCCATGACCCAGCCAGCACGTTCAGCCAGATCACACTTAGCAGAAGGTTTGGGTGCTGTAACCCGTTCCATTGAGTCAGTAAGTGCAGGGCATGAGCAGGCGTTTCCACTGCGACTCCAGCCACCGCCGTGGGCGGCTGAGGGGACATGCTGCTCACAGCTCGCGGCTCAGACACCCCGTCTGTGCTCATGGGTTACTTAGAGTTACAGCGAGAAGATCTTCCGGCTGTAGCCCAGGTAGACCTGAAATATCCATCACGAGATGTTGCAGTGCCAGTGGAAAAAGAGTGTGCCTGTAGTTAGCTGAAACGGTGATAAAGCCATGGCCAGGAAGCGGGCAGCAGGGTGCTGCAGGCTGGTGACCTCACACACAGAAGGATGTGCTGCCATGCATCATGGCACCCATTCCACCTTGGGCTGATTCATCTCAGCCCAAATTAACTTAATACTTTACAATGGGTGCTGCAGATTTATGTTAGGATGTGTTCGTGGCAGTGGTCCATGTCTGGTCAGTTCACAGCACGGCAAAGTACGCTGCAGCAGCCCGGTGTGTGTGCAGGGCAGGGAGCTGGGCAGGACGCACCGCTGCTGCTCGTCTCAGCACAAGCGGGGCCTCTTTGCTGCCGCTTCCTGAGGAGGTTTCGATTTTCCTATTTGAAAAATTCAAGGCAAATCTCCTCCCGTCTTCTAACGCTAAAGAAAATCTTGTGGTGGAAGAAAGATCAAGTGGAAGAATGCGGCTTTTCTTTAACTCGGGCCTTGTGCTTTATGGAGAGAGAAAGTGTGAAGTCGTAAGGTCATCCGGCGTGACTCGGAGTCAAAAGGTCACGAGACGAAGGGAAGGGGGGAAAAAAGAGTTCCTGATGTGTGCCTTGCAGGTACGGGAGCTTTGTGGCCATCCAGCTCCCGCAGCCTCGGCACTGTGAGCAGCCCCGTGTGCAGGTTTCCTTCTCAATCACTTCTTCAGGCTGCTGACCCAGTGTAGCTGTGCTGCCCCTTTGGCTGCTGCTGGGCTTTACACTACTGACTTTAACCATCACGTCGGCTGCTCTGAACCTTGTCCTGGCCAGCACTGTGCTATGGCTGTGGCTGGTAGGTCGGCGTGTGCAGAGGGCTGGTGTGGGTTGGTTCAGCAGAGTAGTGCCAAATGCAATTGTTTGCCTCTGGCGTCCTACAGCAGACTCCTGCGAATGGAGCAGCGTTCAATCTGAACCTTGCAAAGATGTCTGAAAGCCAGCAGAGCGGGTGGCTGGAAGATTAACTCTGCACGAGGACTCTTTGGAGAGCAGAGAGCCACAATAGCAGTTCCAGTGCCAGCTTTGTCCCAGCTGCCAGAAGAGACTGTGTCAGGGGAGTCCTTCACCATGGCGCTGGTTCCCCAGCTGCTGGAACAATGCTCGACACCACTGGCAGTCAACATGATTAAAGCAGCCTTCAGGCTGCTTCATTGTGCGTGGGCAGTTTTCCAGGTCCGCGGATGGGCCCAGCCTGGGAGGATGGAAAAGGAAGTTTGCCATATTGTTCCCTTCCACACCACGTCTCTTGTCTGCCTGCATCTCAGGATCAGGGCGGGCTGTACTTGACCCGTCATCCCCCCGGGTTGCAGTCTGTGAAACATGCCAGTATCTCTGGGTATTGATCAGATTTTTTTTTCTTTCTACATCAATGACACGTTTAATTGACCTAATTATGTAATGTATTACCTGCTTAGCTGCGATTTTAGCAGTGAGAATGGGTAGTGCAAGCCAAGAGCACTGATAAAACTGGAGCCCCTTTCCTTTCTCGTAAACTGTTAGATCCCATTGACGAACTGAAGGCAAAGTGATTGCTGGTAACGGAGTTACTGCTTTCACATCAGGAACATAAGATGGCTTGTTTGTTCTCTGGTTCCTTCCGTGGGCCAGGTACAGCCTTCATTTTGCTTTTCTGTTTCTTAAAAGAGGAATTAGGAGTTATCCTTGCTGAAATGGATTTTTGTCCCGATGGGAATGGCCCTCTTTTGCTTTCCTCTGCTTTCTTTATGTGAATATGTAAATATATGTAAATGTATACAGGGGCTTGGATTTACCCTCTTCGTCTCCCCCTCCCATGTATAATGTATGTGTTAAACACGTAATCATTAATCAACTTTGTGGGGAGTGGAGACAAGAAGGGCTCTTTGATGATAGATGTATACTTGTGACTATGCTTGTATGTGTGTTTATTAGGCAGCACAGTGCTATCAAAAGAAACTCCAGGTCCCCAAGGATAAGAAACAATGCAGGGAACAAATGAAGAGGAAAAAAAATCCAACCCCTCTTACTGTAAAACCCTCTGTCTTCAACCATCTGTCTCCTTCTTTGGAGTGAAATAAATTGGGGAGAGATCTCTGAACGATGTGCTTATTTGTAATGCACAGAAACATTAGCAGAGAGCAGAAGCAAAGTTATGGTTAGCATTGCCTTGGATGGGTGGGAGTACAGGAGGCAGGGTGACATTATTTCTTTTGTCTGTGCATGCTGGATGTGGCTTAAACCACGAAAGCCTTCAGGTTGTCTTGCACAAACACAAGAGCCTGAAAGCTTGAATTGGGCTGGGGAAACCGGCCATTCCCCTGCTTCTGTTAAGAGGCAGCTCAGTCGGTCCTGTGTGTGTACTCTGCCACAAAATGATGATGTCCACAATGATGAAGTCATGATAAGCATGGGGGAAGGGGGTAAAAAGGCACATGATTTGAGATTCCTTAAATTATTCTTTTGCTCTTCTTAACTCAGCTTGTACACTTGCAAGTTCCTATTTTGAGGAATACCTATTAAAATATGTATCGTAAATGAGCTTTAGAAGTGGCTCTGGCTCATCGTACAGAACTGCTGCACCTTTAGCTTTGTATTCTTGCAGGGCCAGGCAGGAGGTGCTGAGGTCAGATTGCAAATACCAAGCGCGTAGGAAACAGCAGCGCGGCTCCATCAGCCATCTGCTGCAGGTCCTGCCGCCAGCCGCAGCCGGGGGAGCAGGGGAAGGAGCTGCAAGTGCTGCTGGGGAGCGGGCAACGAGGCTGGGAGGCAAATGGGAAAAGAAAATTCCGTTTCCTGCAGTCTGCCTGATGCAGAGAAGCAGATGGGTTGACTGCAACGTGCCAGAATCGTTGAGGTGTATCTATTACTGTTTGACGAAAGCAAAAATGGGTTTTGATTTTTAGCTGGTGCTGTCTGCGGTTACAGAAGGAGCTGTCGAGTGATGGAGAGTATTGCTTTGCAAATAAGTCATTTTGTGTACTAGTAGTTACTCTCCTTCTTGGAATGAAGATCTGTGAATCTTCTAAGGTATTATGCTGGGCCTCTTGAGTAGGTCTTCCTCGGATCCACTAGAATAAAGTAAAAATTAAAAAAAATCAGGGTACAACCAACAAAAGGTATGCACACCTGTATTAAACTGATCTAGGTATCTTTATGATAAGTTAGCAGCTTCATCCACCGTGGTTATGTATTTTCTATTTCTTTCCTCCCCTTGTTTGCCAAAGTCAGCACTTCCAGTTTGTTTCACAGCTGAGCTGAAAGCACAGCAATTCAGGCCATCCTCAGAATTTTCCTAAGCTGTTGACTGTTTGGTTCTGCATTTTTAGTTGTGGAGGCCTTTCCATCATTTTATTTTTCACAGAAGAAATAAGACATTGGTTTAGGGGAGTGCTTCGGCTGCAGTGAGATTAAGCACATCCATAGAGCCGAGCGTTTGATCGAGTGCTTTTCGGAATACACTTTCTAGAAAATTGATGTCCTTTTTAGTGCTCTTGCTAAGCTAATCAGAAGATGCCAGGGTCTGATCAGAGTCTTTTGTGCATTTTCAAGATAGTGTCTCTGGAGGATCATTATACACATCCCTCAGTAGCGAGTACAAGAAGATTGTCACCAGGAAGGTGTTAGTCACTGTGTATTAACATGCAGGATTATTATGCCTTTTTTCACTGTAGGCTTTTCATCTCCTTACTGAGCAGGCACAGTCACATCTGTGCTAAAATTGCAAAGCCTTCTTGTGACACCGCATTTGTGCTTCTGGTTCAAGTAATAAGCTGCAGTGAAGTGAGTTGTTAGCTGCTGTGTGGCTTTGGGAGAGAAGTGTGGGAAAGGCACCAACCTCGGCCCTTTGCACCAAGAGGGTGTAGGGGAGGCTGGCCAGGACTGATCTTCAGGGGCTCCGCACTTGGCTTCTGAAGGCAAGTGGTCTGGGGAGCTGAAGGCCTGACAGCTGAGCAGAGCTGTTGCTTTCTTGGCAAAGGAGTGTGTAGCCAAAGAAAGGTCGAGCACAGCTTCTTCTCCTATTCCTTATCTCCAGAGCAAAAGTGGTGGTGGGACGCGCACACCGGTGATGTTCCCCATTTTCTGACTGAGTCATCTTGCTTCTGCCCAGAGCCATATGCACACGTTCAGTGAAAGCTTTGCATTTTCCTGAGCACCACAAGTGATAGCCACAGCCTCTAAAAAATGTTTGCCTCTTATCTGCATACAGAGGAAGGGCAAAGCTGGCTCAGTGGGACTTTGCTCAGTCATAGGTCCATATGCGAATGCAGAACCTAAGGCAGACATCCACCATTTGCTGCAGGCAAGCAAAACTTTATATGCAAAGTCACATCAGCGCATATGGAAAAGAAACCTACCAATTGCCCTGCAACTATGCTCTGTTGAATGACATTTTTTGTTCATTTGAGTTTGGGGAATTTTTTGTTTTGTCTTTCCAATTGTATTTATGAAAGAAAAATTGCAAAAGAAGAGAGCCAAAGGAAAGTCAAGAGGCATTGTACAAGAAGGAAAAGGTTATAGCAGGGATGCATAATGTATTGAAAGTGAAAGACTGGTCCAGTGTATTGTGGCTTTTCTCAAGAACATGAATGTACGTGTCTAGCAGAAGGGAAAAAGAAGGGCTGACACGTTGTGGGGTTCTGACAAAAGAACATAGGTTCTTTTCCCTTTGCATCAAGCAGTCCATGGAAATTAAATTGTCCTCTCAATGCAGGAGGGAGTTCCTGTCCCGAATGGATCACAGCAGGATGGCCACTGTAAAGAATTCTGCCCTTCTACTACCTTGCTCCATGGGGCATTTGCTTGAAGAGCACAATTAGGAAATGCATCTGGCAGTAAAAATGCTAGATCTCAACTGTACTTCAGTCTGCTGGGGCTGACAGGAAAAAGACTGAGACAAATAGCATTAAAGCTTACTTCCCATGAGCTTTCCCTCTCACTTTCTTCACGTACTTTGGCTTATGCACACACAAACCTTCTGTAAAGGAGGAAGTTATTTAAATCCCATGGAAGAAGTTTGATTTAAGAGCAAACTTGAAAAAGAGGATGAAGACCTGGCTGATGAAGTCAGGAAAGAGCTCTGTGCTTTGGATGGAGGGCACAAAGAGCCTAGGCAAAGCTGCTGGCCTCAGGTTTGTGGCATGGCTGGTAGTGCCACCGCCAATTCCTCACGGAGCTGAGGTGGAACGGGAAGGTTGTTGTTGGCTGGGTCAGCCTTGGGTTGGAAAGGGCAGCGAGATGCAGGAACTGAGAATCTTTTAGGTTTCTGGAGACAAGGATGAGAAGGTTGTTTGTGAGAGCAACTGGAATGGGGCATGGAAAAATCCAGGAAGCCTGTTTTACCCACAGGGTGAAGCTCTCTTTGGTTTGGACTGTATCCAGTGGCACAGAGCAACAGAAACTTTGGAGTTCGTGCATCTGCTGCTTGGCCGGCCCTCACTAGAGACTGTCAGAGCAAATGGAGCTGCCTGTTCTGGAACCATTTTAGCTAGAATCAGCTCCCAGAAGACTGCTGTTAATAACTCATGTCTCACCAGCCCTCTCCTCCTTCGCTCCACTCCCTGCAAGCTGGGCTGGGAGGCGCAGGAATGTGGGCTCTCTCGGGTAGGCCGGGAGCGAGGCAGCGGGCTCTTGCTGAGGTCATCTGCTAAAGCGATTGCCACAATTCAAAGCACAGCCGTGTTTGAACACTTGGGCTGACTTCTCTGTCTCTCTTAATGCTTTAAGCAGGGCTATGCGTTCAGCAGTTATTTGTATAAGCGTTCTCCAGGCATTTGAAAAAGACTTCTGTTTTCCAGAGGAGAGGAGGAAAGAGGTGGGAAGGGACTACGTGAGGTGGAATAGGGGCAAGCGATAGGGGAGCAGCCAAAAAGTGTTTCAGCTGAGCTGGTGTGTGGGTCTGTAGGCTCCCCACACCTGGTATTAAATCAGGAAAAAGCCTTCCACCTTCTGTTGCTGGGAGTTATGCTCTTTAGAGCCGAGTTCGACAGTTGTTATTGCAATTTTGTGGTGCTCTTTTGATTTACAGCTGTTTTTACGACCATTGAGACAGCCACAAATCGAGGAAATCTCATAAAACAGAGAGTAAACGTCTCCTTCACAACCCAGGCAGAGTTTTGGCATCCGTGCTTATTCCATAGAGCAGGATGTGTAAACAATATTGTGTCCCCTGAGTGGCTGATATCAGTACAGTTAAGTGGTAACAGCTTGAAAAATGCATTTCTCTTATATTAGCGGTAAAACTCGAAATGGGCCCCCAGGCTAAAGTAAATTGGTGACATTTTGCAGCAGAAAGGGAAAAAAAAAAATCAGGACAGGAATTGGAAATGTGGAGCCCCAGCTTTGAAAGCAGTGGGACCAAAGCCAAAGTTGGATTTATCTGCATTATTGCAGTACAGAAATAAATGGATCCACCACACTTGTTGCAAAGCATATCTAATTGGAGAAGACAGATTATATGTCGGCTGCTAAGGGCAGGCTGGCCCCTCCACTGCCTTCTTACCCAGAAGAGGAGGTCAGTTAATGCCTTATTTAATCAAAGCGCAATGATGAGAACTGCTTTCTCGGTTTAGTGCATGGTGTGGGAGAAGTGTGGGTGAGCGGTGAGTCCAGGCTGGCGGGTGGGCAGTGCAGCAGCCGTCAGTGGGACCCTGGGGCTGGAAGCCTCCCGGGCGCTCTGGGTTGCCAGATGCTTTTCAGATGTGAACCACTGTGTTCCTTCCATACCATTTCCCTCATAACCTCTGTAACCTGGGGAGCATTATACACTGCCCTGGCCCATTTTCTTTGGAGCTCCTCATCCCCTCTGTCAGATCCGTAAACGCTGCGGCCTTCTGGTGAGGGTGAGGCTGTCTGTGCGTGGGCACAGAGCTGTAAGCAGCCATCAGGACAACAAAAAATGGTTTTCCCTAAGAGGCAGAAACATAAGACATGAAGATTGATGGGCAGAGTCGATAATGAAGTTATTGAGTCAGTCTGATAAGCACCTGAGGGACTGGTTTCACCACGTTTTGAGATTACCACATTCGTGGTGTTTACCTGATGAATATTTGATGTTTCCTTCGTGTGTGGAGTTGCTGTTACCTGGTTGGGGTGCCAGGAGCTGTTGCTGCCGTTAGCCTGATTACCCGTGGGTCAGCTGCTCATAGTGCCTGGTGGTCTGGCTCAGCTCAAACTAATCTGGGTTTCTGTTAGGGGAGGAGAGCTGTGAGAAGACCTTCCACAGTGGCGTGTTTCTGAGTCCGTGTTTCTGAGTCCGTCAGGGCAAGTTTTCAAATAACCAAGCTGATGTTCCTTTCCTGGGCTAATATTCAGGATGTGCTTGCCCATTTCAAATCAACCTAATGGCTGATGTTAAACCCTGGGCAGCTGCGGGGGTTGGAAGGGACCTCTGCTGAGCATCGCACCCAACCCCCTGCTCCGGCAGGTTCCTCGCAGTGGGTCGCGCACATCAGCGTCCAGCCAGGTTCTGAGTATTTCCAGGGGGACCCCCCCCCACCTCCCTGAGCAGCCTGTTCCAGCGCTCTGCTACCCTCAAAGTAAGGAATTTTTTCCTCCTGTTCACACGGAACTTGCTGTGTTCCAGTTTGAGCCCATTGTTCCATTGAGTCCTTGTTCTGTCTTGGCGCACCACCAAGAAGAGCCTGGCCTCATCCACCTGTCACTTGCCCTTTAGATAAGCATTGATATGATTCCCTCTCAGCCTTCTGTTCTCCAGGCTGAACAGTCCCAGCGCTCGCTCTCATCCTTTCCTTGTACAGGAGATGCTCTGGGCCCCAACATCTTTGTGGCCCTTCGCTGGACTCTCTGTTAAGTTCCCTGTCTTTCTTGAACTGAGGAGCCCAGAACTGGTTCGTGGACCCGACGACCTTTAGGTGGTTCAGGAAATAATTTCCTCATTTTGAATTTGTTACTAGTGTGTTAGTAGGACTGACTAGAAGGGAGGTTATTGCAGTATTTCTTCATGTTGGTAATGCTTTGCTTACATTTTTACCTTCTGGCGTCATGTTGCTCCAGTTTACATTTATTGCATTTTTTAAGAAAAACTCCAGCTGTCTTGGTTGCAAGGATTAAACCTGACAACTTGAAAACACCAAATGAATGTTGACAAATGTAGGTGTATGTCCAGCTTGGTTTCCTTTAAAAGTGTACTAAGTTTTTCAATATTTTTGAAGCGTGTTCCCTTGGTCTTCCTAATTATTTTCCAGTGTTGTGACGCAGACACATTGCTGGGGGGCTGCAGCAAGTGCTCACACTGAAGCCATGGAAGAGCAGTCCCCGGTCCACAGCGCACTAGAACAAGCAAATCTCCTCAATCACTGCACAGTTACAATGGATCAAGTGCTTGGAGGATGCAGGGCCAGTGCTGCCCCTGTGTGATTCATACGGCGTTGGTGTTCACGTTGCAATAGGAATCCCTCCCACACATCATTCTGGTGGGGTTAAAAATTTCTCCCAAAATCTCCAAGTGAGGCTGCTGGGCTCAGACAAGCTCTCGCGTGCTTTGCCCTGGATTTGCTTTCCCCAGGAATCCACCCTGTGTGCTGCCGCTTTGGGCAAAGCCAGGGATGCGCTCAGTGTCCAAACCGAGCCGCGTTCTGCGAGGAAGGGGAGCCCGCTGCAGAAGCCCCGTCGCCCTCCCCCTGGCTTGCACAGCTGTGGAAGGAGCGGACCTGCAAAAGAACTGTGCTTTTGTGCAGCACAGTTATGTGTTTAACATAATAAATGTTTATTGTCCTCTGGAGCAAAGGAGCAATAGGCTAAATTATAGCCCGGGGAGGGAAAGCTAGAATCATGAGGTATAGGCTGTTAATTATCTTTTTCTTTAGCTGTCATAATGTACTGGCGTTTGCCTGCAGCTCGCCCCCTCCCACCGATCCATTACCTCCACCACCACTGTCTCCAAAATATCTGCCTCCCGAAGCGCTGCTCCCCCCGTCTGTCCTCCTGCTCTGCTGTGGGTAAGGCACCCCCAGCCCCCGTCCTCCTGCTCTCCCGTTTGTAAGGCATCCAGCCCCCAGCGGGATTTGTGACTTCTCCCCCGGCAGCCGCTGGCAGTGATAAAGGCCCTCAGCCTGCCTCTCGCCAATTAATCAGCCCTCGTGCAGCCTCGATAGGGTGTTAATTTGTAAACTCAGTGGACAGGCAGCCGTGATAAGCCTCCGCAGCTGCTGCGTGTCTGCCGGGGGGGTGGGCAGATAAGGCTTCAGCCCTGGGATGCAGCCAAGAAATATTTTGGAGCAGTGAATTAGAAACAACAACAACAAAAGAGCCTTCTGCAGAGGCACTCCTTTGAGGTTGCTGCGGGTAATGCAGCGAGTCTCAATAGCAGCGGACAAGAGCCTGTTTCCTGATGAGTTCTCTGACCCCCCCAGCCCAGGGAAGGCCGTGTCAGGATGGTGTCTGTAGCCGGGAGCTGCTGTCCCAGCGGGTGGCCGCAGGCAGGTGGCACAGCCAGGGCCAGGAGGAGGGCACGGTTTGCTCTGTGCCTCTTGTGCTCGCTGTGGGTAGCCCGCTCGTTGCAGAAATTTTGGTGCCGGTTCATCGTGTCACCACCAAGGGGACGGACTCTATGGGCTCCCAGGACAGCATCGGTGTCAGATGGTTTGGAGTGGCACCGAGCGTTTGCTCTGTGCTGGGATTCATGGAAAGTGCTCAACGCTGCCTGTCCAGCATGTGCGGTCAGAGCAGGAAGACAGCATTTCCCCTAAGCAGCAGGTCATCCGGAGTGGTCTGAGACCACCGAGTGCCGCAGTTGCCTGAGAAATAGCAGTGTATCTTGGTACGCTCTGAAACACCCAGGCAAATGGGAACAAGTTGCAATGACAACAGGCGTTTCTTCTGCTTACCTATTCAAGGTGGTGATGGCGAATGTTTCTCATTTGCCCATGCAATTTTCTCTTTTCTATTGAATCAATTATAGTTTCTTCAGCAATTGAAAGGAAGAGATATTTTACTGAATTTGTATCAACTCCTCAGTTCAGCTGAATCCTAATGATTCTACCATTGTTGGCCTCCCTAATTGTTCTAATGCTATCTGACAACAGGCAACAGACCATGGAAGCTGTTCCTTCCCTGGCTGCCAGTGCAGGTTGTTATTTGGTACATTTTTGAACCGCAGCAATTCTCAGGCAGACAGTGACCTTTCTATGAAATCAAACATCTTGCAAAACCTTCCTGGTCTCTGAACGGTGATTTATAGCCATTTGTGTTGGAGGAGGCTGCAGGTGGGATTTGGGTGACACGTAATTGGTTAAAAGATAAAATGAAAGGAAGGTTGCCCTGCTGGTACAGTGATGGCAGGAGCTGCAGGAATGAATTGCTTGGCAGTGCGGGGCCTGGCCCTCCTCCTCCCGCCCTCCTCCGCCGGCTGCCAAGCCCTGTCTGGCAGGCCATTACAATGATAAATGCAGGTAGCTGGCAAGGACCACAGTTGAGAGTTTGTTCTAGCATGCCAGGCCCTGCTTGGCATTCCCCGTTGGTGCCAGCATTTGCACTCTTACTCAGTTTGACGGAAACCAGGACATGAGGTGTGAATTTATGTCCGCATCCTTCCAGGAGGGAGTTGGGATAATGAAATGCCAAGGCAGCCCTGGGAGCAGCGGAGTAATTTGGTAGGTACCAAACAACAGTCTGCCACCTGTCATTTGCAGTGCAGTCCCTGCTCTCGCCCATCACTCTTCCTACAATGCAGCCTTTGAATTATAAGGAGTCTTGGGTAGTTCTGCAAAGAGCGCTTTCCATTCTGTTTGATTTAGTGCAAATAAAAATCCATATCCCGGCCAAATAGATAGTCTGGCTAGATAGTTGCAAGCTGTAATGACAATAATACAAACTCCGATAGTAGTATGTTGTACAGCGTTCCCAACCTTTCCTCCTCGTAGACGGGCCTTCCCCTATATTTTGTAGCAAAAGCTAAATCAGTAATCAAGTCTGCGGTTGCCTAAGTCAATGTCTAGGTAATGGAAACAATTTAAATGTGGAAGCCTGGGCTGAAAAGCCTGACTGTTCCGGGGGTGGGATCAGCCCTAGGGAAGAGGCACGAGATCTCTACTGGTTGAGATGTGTAAAATTGCGCAAAGCCCTTTTCTGAATGTATGGTGGAGAATTGTTTTTCACTGACTGGGACATGTATCAGTTGCCCTTGGCATCGACACGCTGCTGCCTCTCATCTGTGGTGAAAGACACAGCCTGCCCTGCTGCTGAAGGGAGAGTTCTGGCCTTTGGGTGCTGCTCGCAGACCAGACTCCCCAGCAGCAAAGGCTGTTGCCCGTGAGCGGAGGGCTGAGAGCAGCCTGGTGTAGGACGGGGACAGCAACGTCTCCTTCACATTCCGCTTTTCCTTTTGTTTGTGTTGGTTGGAGCATAAGAACATGTAATGAAGGGGAAATCAGTGCTGATTTGAATGGAAAATAGCCAGGAATGTAAAATCAAGATAAGTTTTGGTTGCAGTTTGTGAGCTGAGGTTGGAGGATACTGAGGTAAGCGCAAAGCATGCCTCCATTTAAACTAGGACATGCAGGCACAATAATGTTAGGCAAGTTTTTTTTTTTGGCTGGGATTAATGAGGGACAGCTGGAAAATGTCTTTTTCTGGTCAGTGTCTCTGCAAACAGCTGAGGGACCTTCTGCAGCTGTACGACCGGCCGCGGTGAGGCCCAGGAACTCCCCAGCTTCCTCCCTTCTCCTCCCTCACTAGGATTTTTTGCAGTGTGTGTATTTATTTATTTATTGGAACTGAGCTGGGAGGGAGAGGGAGTTTGATCTTTTCCTTTGGGAGACAGCGACTGCTCGGAGGAAGGTGAATCATAAAGCATGGCTAATGGAGGGTATAGGAGCGGGACAGCTCCAGGCTGCGGCCGTCCCCAGGGGCTGAAGGGTGGATGGAGAGGAAGGAGGGGGAGCGGCGTTGGCGGGCTGTGCCCAGGCTGCCTCCAGCAGGACACGCGGTGGGCTCCCCTCTGTCATGGTGAGGAGCCCACTGGGCAGGGAGGGACAGACCAGAACAGCAGTGTTCAGAAATAGCAGTTGCTGCTTCATGGGAACAGGCTTGATCCATCCCCAGATGCTCTGGATTCAGAACAGTAGTGTTCTCAACTTTGCGCTGTGTTGCCGAAAGAGAAGGCCCAGAGCAGAAGTGTAGCGCAGCGCTGCAGAGCAGCAGTGGGCTCGGCTGCTCGCTGCCCAGTGCTGGCTGAATCCCACCGTCCGTGCAGTGTCTCCTCACTGTGCCTTCCAGTCAGCACGTGTTTTACATCGCTCTGCTTCTGCCTCGCCATCGTGTGAATCTGGTGCAATTCAAGAGTGAATTGGGACCTCTGATCTCTGCTTCTAGGCTCTCTCTGGCCTAATTTCATTCTCTGTTCCCAGACTTGTGCTAGCTTCTCAAAGGGGCTGTTGCAAAAAATAGGCACAGTTATATAAACCGCTGAGAGAAATAAGCACTCTCAGAAGAAAAAATGATGAAGAGAGAGAGGTGTGTGTTGTGAAGGGCCCTTTCAGGACTGAGCAGCACTGCACATGCATGTGTTAAATCGGTACGAGGTGGGAACCTAAACAGGTGTGTTCTGTATGAAAGTGCAGTCCAAGAAGCGTTTTGTTTCTCGTGGACTCTCTGCAGAGTGAACTTCTGTGCATGCTGTGGAAAACCCACCTCCTCCCAGAGATGGTCTTGAATCAAAATCAATCTGGAGGTGTTCGGGGGCACTTAAGGCATTGCCATTTCAGCACATGGTTGCCTGGTCAAGGTATTTGTCCTGCCCATTTTGCTGCGTTCCCTTGGGGTGTAGTGAAAAGTGTAGCTGAAGTTTTAGGGATGTTGCTAGAAAGTTTGAGGTCCATCTGGTATTCATTCCTGTTTAATCATTAGTCCTTATTTGCATTGGGAATCAACAGTCATAATTGATAAGCGTTCCTGACCAGCTGGAACTAGGTTTTTCTGGGCAGTTTGCTCACTGTGCAGGAACCTAATGGGATTCCAGAAGCACGGTGTGCCCGGCAGCCCCAGCAGCGTTGGTGCTCCAGGCAGCTGCTGGGCACTGGTCCCGCTGGGGAGCAGCAGCTGTAAATGCTGTTTGGAGGTCTCCGGAGGGAAGGGGACAGGTGAACCCCTTTGCTATTGAGAGAGAATCGCAGGCTGAAAAGTGGATTTGTAGTCCAGCATACATCTGGCTTGCTCCTGCTTTGTGCCAGCTGCGTACCCCAGAGCTGAATTTTCCTAGAAGATGTCACAAAAAGTGCTTCATGTACTTCAGCATTTTGCCTGAGGTGGTGCATGAAATGACCAACTTGAAGATCTGACTTTCTTTTGTCTCCTCTGTCGAGCTGGGATTTCCCTCCAAAAATAATACTGCTTTTGAAAAAGGCCATAGGTTCCCAGAAGTCCCGGCACACCCGTCACAAAGCAGGCACTGTTACTCACAAGTTGCTGCGTTCCTTCTGGATCCTGGAATGTGCTGAATACTTTCTTGGTCTTCAGGGTGAATTTCAGTTTGTTTTTGCATGTGTATGATTTCTAGGCTGCTCTTGCACTTCCATGTGTACCAGGTTCCATTTCCTATACGAGAATCACAAACTGAACAGTACCTTCCTGTGTTCGTTATTGTGCTCGTGTTGCTGCAAAAAAAGGGCTCTGCTATTAAGGACTTACAGAATCAACTGGAAAACTGACATGCTGAAATGCTTTGCTAGACAAGCGATCAAGTGGCATGGGAGTGGTAGGTAAAGGCAGGGGAACAGATCAAAGGGAGGAATGGAAATCGGTTCAGAATTCTCAAGTAGTGTCCTTGCTTTATTCTGAAAGTCTCTCTAAGTGTAGCTGACGCTTCTGGTTTGGAAATCTCCTCAAGAAAGGTTTCTTGAGAGCTTTTCAGTTCTTGCTAAGTTCAGTAGCACTGTGCAGTCTCACTCGAGACCAGCTCTTGACTGAAAGATAGACAGCCATCCAGAAGAGGCATGTGTTACTGCCTGCTCTTCTTCTTGCCTACCACGCTGCACTCGGATTTGGAGGGATGGTTGGCTTTTGCCCTGACAGGACCTTTCCGCCAGGTCCTGACCACCACCACGTGCTTTCACTCCTCGTGAGCCCACACCGCGGCCACGTTAGCAACTAGGCAGTGTCGTGTGACCAGAGTGTGGAGTATCAGGCTTGGATCTGGTGCTCCGTGCTGCGGGATGCTGTGCGGGGATCTGCAGCGCTTCTGCTCGCAGTGATAAGGAGCTGTTTGTTCTCTGCAAGCAGTCTGGGGGGGGGAAGAAGAATAGTAATTACCGCAAGGCCTAACATAGCTTATTATGCCAGCTGTGTCAGATGATATTGTTCTGTTCTACATAATCATTAAATTATTAATCTGTAAGAGAGAGCTCTTGCACCTTTCAGCTGCCCTGGGGAGGCAGGAGCCGTGCTGAACGAGGCCCTTGGCCGCACTGCCCGCCTGCCCAGGAGGCTGTGCTGCGTCCCCTGTGCTTAGCAGCTTGCAAACAGAGGAACACCGCTGGGCGAGGCTTCTCGTGCTGAACCAGTGCTTATGCTTGCTGGGACCCCGGGGAGGGAATGGAGCCTGCTCCTCTCTTGCTCTTCCCAAAGCAGAGAAGGGTAGGAACGCTGTTTTGCTTTGCGGTATATTCAGCCTTGTTTCAAGCTGTCACAGAGCTGAGCGGGGATGTTTTCCCCTTCAGATCTGGAAAGAGAACATCCAGATGGGGCAGAGAACTGCTAACTTCATTGAGTAAAGCACAAAGAGGGACCCCAAGGGTTGGTGTGGAGCTTAGAGGGTCTTCAGAGGGTCCTGGCTCCTAAGTTGCAGCAGTGAGACTGCCTTGGAAGCTGCCGGTCTCTGAAATGGCAGTGTGCATGTCTCTGCTGGGACGCACGCTGGAGCCCTTATGCTGCAATACAAAGGTCGGTACTGTGGATGAGGGTGGGACTTTGCAAGCAGCAGCTTTTATTAGAACATGCCCGTCTGGGGCTCGGCTGTGATGCAGATAGAGCAGAAGAGCTCCATGGGGAACGGAGACGAACAGCAGATGTGCAGGAGAGACATGGGGTGTCTTTTGTCTGCCCGCGGCCATCTCCCTGCCTCGTGCAGCAGCAGAAGGAGCCGCAGGGCGCGGGCTGTGCTCCTGGAAGCTCCCAGCGAGAGGGAAGGGGAAATGCCTCCTTTTGCTTTCTAATCAAAAAAGAAGTGGGATTTCCTGGGATGGCTTGAATCCGTCCACATAAAGGACTCCCAGTGCCTGGCTTTGCTCACAAGGGAAGAATTCCACTTTTAATTTTTTTTAATCCCTGCTTAATCATATGCAAATGATTTGCTTGAAACAGCAGAAAAACTTGGGAGGGGACTTGTTCTAGCAGATGCGTTGGTTTGCTGGATTTTTTCACTCATTAGTGGGCTCCCTCAGACACATAGGTTTTATTGTATGCTTTCTTTAAAGGGTGACTGATGAAATTGAATGATGTATTCAGGCTCTTCCTCCCCCAGCTCCCCTCCTGCCTTTACAGCGGCTCGCAGAATATGCTATAGCACAGGCATTCACTGTTTCAGAGCAGTGCTTATGCCAAAAACGGTTCAGATCTGGAGCTGGAAATCACCAGAAACGAGAGCAAAAGTTACTGTAAACTCTAGGTGTGAAAGTTTGTGTCTGCAAACCGAGGCTGCGATGTTGAAAGCTCTGCTCTGTAAATGCTGGCTCTGATTGCTGAGGGCGGTGCCACATGTGCGGTTTTGCTATCAGCAGACTGAGCAATAATCCATGTGTTTTACTTTCTCTTAAAAGTGATTTTTTCTTGCTCGACTTCCTTGAACACTGTTTTCGTACCATTCGGACCTGAAGCAGTGATATGCGCTCCTCACAGTTAGACAGCAGCGGGCTCAGCTGCTCCCTGGCTGTTGAGTGGTGTTGCCTGTGGGCTGGGGGAGCCTGCTTCATCCACCTGCCACGTGCCCTGGTGCTCACCGAGGGCTCCATCGGAGCCTGCCTTAGTGTTAGCATCACCCGGTGGCTCCAGCCTGTGTTCCCAGAGCCCGCGGATCTCTCTGGGATCCGTCACGACGTAGTGCTGATTGGATGTGAAAAATGTGAACAATGGGTTGTAAATTCAGAGCTGGCTGTCATTTTGTGCGCTGCTCTTGCTGCTGCGTGACGCAGTTACACTTTCTTTGCAGCCCAGCCTAGACAAAGCCTCGTGTAATCCCGCTTCGTCCTCTGTTTGGTCGGTGCAGCGATGGCGTGGTGCAGGTAGCTGCTTGTCCCTGACATTTTAGGCTGCTTCTGCTGCGCTGTGTGACGGCCGTACATGGCACAGCCCCATGTGCAGCTTTGTCCTGGATGTGATTGAGAATTTCTTTCTTACGCGCCTCAGCCTCAATGTGTTTTTTGTGTAGATTACTCTCTTTTTTTGTACATTTGCATCAGGTAAGATACTGAGTGCTTGCAGTGCTGATTTCCTTAGAAGTCACATTAATAGATCGCTCTTCCTTGCTCCTGTCTGTATCTGATGCAGATTTTGCATTTTACTATTTGTTTTTTTTTTTTCTCCTGAGCCGACACTTAAAATATATAACAATGTACAATTCACGGTGCTCTTTATCATGCAGATCTCCCAAGGCACCTCAGAATGAAATCAATAAAATCAAAAAGAAAATCAACTGAGTTCAGCCATGTGTTGAATTAGTTCATTTTTGTAAAGCAGAGCCAAGGGAGAAAGCCTTGTATGTTTGGTATCTTCTGCCCTTCCGCTTTGTACCTCACCCCATGTTACTCGTGCACGCGATAATTTTAGCCAAAATGCAGGCGTTAATTTTAGCTGTCTTGTTAGATAGTGGAAATGTTGATCGTGCTCCCTGCTCTCGGACCAGCTCTCGTTCTGTAGAGGCTGCTTGCTGTTTTATCAGATAGCGAGGAGGAAGAGCTTATGCTGCAATAGGTTGGCTCTTTGAATGCAGGAGGTGGGGGTGGGGGAGGCCATCAAATTAACTCATAAAAGCTTTATTTACAATGAATGGACTTTTTTTCCTGTCTGCCATTATCATCTTGTCTGTAACCCAGTGACCCTGATTATCATGAAGCTGTTTACAAGGTTTAGGTTAATTGGATTTCTTTAACTATTTCCCAGAGCTGTGAGGAGCACGAATGCACAGCCGTGGAGCTCAGGCAGCGTAGTGCAACCCTGTTTGCAAGGAGGCGGGCTTCTTCCAAGGGGAAGTCATTTTATTTCATATCCAACTAAGTGCATAGCAGTGTGGACCTATCGTTTGGCATAATGCTGTACAACACCTTCTTTCATATGAATGTCCTCGGTTGCAACTTGTGTTTTCGGTTCATAAATTGTGTTTTACATGTTCAGCAAGAAATGAGCTTATTTTTGATGAGATAGGCTTTGAAATATTTGGGTTTTTTCTTCAGCTTGAAAGCAGTTTCACTGGTTTTGTTTTTATATGAAGAGCTTTGGATAAAATAGCTGGCTGCCTAAATAAACGAGGCAGGAGGATATAGCTGGGTGAGATCAGGACAGTGCTTCTACATGCCTTACTTTCATCTTAGGATGCACGCTTGTTCTTTAATGGCACAACATTGCACCCTCCAGGTGCAGCGTGTAATTGCAGGTCTACAGATAACACTTGTTTTATGAGCCGTGTTTTTGTGAGCAAGCCTGCCTAAATTCTCCTTGAGTATTACTCACCCTCTCTTTCTCTTCCCTTTTCAGGCTTCTGTAGGCTCTGAGAAGCTGTTCTCCCCTGCAGCAAATAAAGGTAAGTGATTTGAAGAAATTCTTTTTTGACCTTACAGCAAGTGATTTGTGTGTGAGGCTGTAGAGATCATCATGCAAATGGCAGAATATCAGTTTTACCAGTGCCTGTAGTTTTGCCACGTACATTGTCATAAAGATCAGGTTTGCAGGTTTGTGTTAGGTTAAAATGTAGAGCTGTGTTGTCTCAGTGTGGGGTGAGACTTCTTCCCTGCAAGTCAGAGCCACGGATGTCTTACAGAGAGGGATTACTGACAAAGGAGAAGTCAGCTCAGCATATGCTGGTTGCCTCCAATGAAGTCAGATTCTCATTTCCTCCAAACAAAGAAATGTTTCATTATTTGTTTCATATCTAAGTATTATTCTTAGAAGGCCTTGCACATCTGTCTCCTGCTGATGTGTACAGAGCATTTGTGTCTGTCTCAGCTCTCCAAAATGCGGTGGAAGGTGCCCAGCGTGTCGCAGGGTTTCAGCTCCCACTATTACTATTAATTGAGAGTTACCTGTGATACTCACTGGGTGTTGCTAAGAGACCGTGCCAGCTGGGATTCCCACTGGGAGTTACAGTGACATATTTGTAAGTGTGCCAGGCCATCCTTCGGGGGCTCGGTACAGCTGTGAAGTGGGGCTACTCCAGTTCCTGCTCTTCCTAGGGACAGGCTCGCCGCACGCTGTAGGTAAGAATGCTGAAGAGGCAGGTTGAAGGGCAAAGTGTGGAATGCGATTGAAAGCATCGTGTTGGGAATGGTTCCACTGTATCATGCAAGGTTTTTGTGCTCAGGAGGGCAGTGAGGCCCTGGCACTGCCCAGAGCTGTGGTGCCCCATCCCCAGACGTGCCCAAGGCCATGGCTGGGCCCTGGGCAGCCTGAGCTGGGGGACGCACAGCCCATGGCAGGGGTTGGTACTGGGTGGGCTTTAAGGCACCTTCCAACCTAAACCATTCTGTGATTCTATGATGTGGCTCGGAATGAACTGGCAGGGCACGCAGCTGTTCTGCAGCATTCCCAGCACTGAGCTACAGCATAAAAAGTAGGAGGGGCATACAAATACCCTGAAGAGGGGAGATGAGCAGATTAATAAGAAGTGATGAAATAACCTTCTTGCATTATTTTGAGAGGGCCAAAAAAAAGGAGTAGTTTGCAGTTGTGTAGGAGTGGGTGCTGGCCATGGACAGGCATTGTGGTGGTGTGTGCTGCATCACCTGGACACAGGCCCAGGTTATAGTTGGGCTCTTCAGCAGTGCTAAGTATTAGGAATTCTCTTTCTTTCCAAGCTTTGCGAATTATCAATTCCAAATGTGGAAACTGTTGACAAGCCTATTGTGTTATTACATTTGCAGATATTTTTATGAAAGTATGCGGCTTGATGTGGGGGAAGGAGAAGCTTAAACAAATGGGGAAGAGCATTTATCTTCTGTCGGCCTTGGCTCACTGATAAGGCAAGCCAGATTGCCCATACGGCACTGCCTCAGCAAAACAAAACTCTTGCCATCCTGAATAAGCGCGTGGCACAGAGATCTGCTGCAGAGGCTTGTGTTGAAGTGTGAGCAGCTTTGTTGGCTCGTCCTTGTGTTGAAGCCCAAGATCCCCCACCCCTTCGCATCACAGAGCGGCTCAGCAACACGAGTTTTCAAAATACCTCTCCATCGGGAAGTTAAATGTGTGAATGCTGCGAATTTGCCGTCTTGAAGTCTGTTCGCTGCTGTTTATATCCCTGCAGCTGACGGCTGTTGGCGTTTGGTTTGCTGTGGAAGTAGACGGTGCAGCATTGGGTTCGGATGGTAATTTTTGCCTTGGTGTGGCAAAAATTACTGCGCTCAGCAGTGCTGGCGGACCTTGCTGAGAGGCAGGGGCTGTGCTGCGGGCAGGCTCCGTCAGGCGCTGCCTCCTCTCCTGCTGAGAGGTGAGATTAATTTGTCTCGTCGAGATTTTGTGCAGAAACTCAAACAGCGCTAAATTCTACCCTCGCCCTGTTGTCACTCTGCGACGCAGGAGCCAGAACTTGTCTCTCACACATGCAAATGCACACCGTGCCGACAGGGCCGAGCTTGGCATTGCCATATGGCTGGGAGAAAGTGGTTTTCAAAGTGTTTCACTGGAATTTCTTTTGCGAGATAACGGCATTGACTTAGGGCACGCGTTGGGCAGGGCTGGAGCCGTGCAGGACGGGTGCTCCGAGTCGTGGTGGGCATGCGCTGCTCGGCTCCCGAGGGCACTTGTGTGGTGCCCCGTTGTAAATTATTTGGGGCTTTCTGTGGAGATTGCACCCAGCACAGCTGCAGCAGAGCTGTTGTTAGTGGAGGCAGGCAGGCTCTTCAGTGCGGCGAGGCAGACTCGTTGTCTGGCACAGCTCTCCCTGTTCTCCACAGGCTTTCCCCAGGGATGTGTTTGGCCTAGTGTATTTGCTTTATGCTGTCCTAGTTTATCAGCGGCTTAGCAATGCAATTAAGTGGTAAGATAGACGGTTCTCACCTGTTGGAGGCTGGAACAGCTGTAAAATGTCACCTTGACCACGTGTGGCAGCTCCTCAGAGGGGCTGAGGAGCAGTGCCTTTTGTCTGGCACTCGCTGGGAGTGCCACTCTCGGCCCTCAGACACAGACATGTAGCTGGGACATGGGCTGAGCTCCCAGGGCTCAGGAGGCAAAGTGTCCTTCGGGAGGAAACAGCAACTCAGAACAAAAGCAGAGGATCCCCGGCCTGCCATGCTGACGGCTTTGTGTCTGACATAGAAAGCAGTTGCTGAGTGCTCATCATGGCGGGGCAGTCGCAGGGACATGAGCTGCCCAGGGCCAGGTGTTACCTCCTCCTGGTGCATGAATCGATCGACAAATAATAAAGGTCTGTTTGCTCTCTTACACAGCTGCTTTCTCACAGGAATCTGCCAGGCCTTCCTTTGCCTTGTCTGAAGGGCAGGCATGGCGCAGGAGGTGGGAGCGTAGGCCGAGCCCAGCCATCTCCCTGTGAATGTGTGGGCAGAAGGGAGCGCCCAGGGCTGGTGGGGGGCTCGGCCACGGGAAGGCCTGCCTGCCTGCCTGGTGATGTTGGTGGGTGTGCTGGGGTTAGGCTGTGTTCTGTGGACCTTAGAGCTGTGCTCCTGCAGTGGGTTGACCTCACGGGTGTCACTGTACATGCCCCATGCTGGGGTGCTCACTGAGCTCCGCGTCTTGCTCTCCCCTGCGTGAGGCATAGACCAGGGTTCCTCAGCCAAGTGTGCTGGGAGACCCAGTTAATGAATGTTTATCAAGCATTTTATCTAGAGATCTATTTAATGAGAGATTCCATAAACAGCGCGAGGCTTCTCTTTCATGGCAGTAATAAATGGCAGTGAAAATAAGTCTTATCCTTCCCCCACACGTTGCCCCCCAGGAAAAAAAGATTGCTTACCCTCCACTCACTGCTCCCTGGTTCCGAGGCAGAGGGCTTTGAAGTGCTATCTTTCATCATGAACTGTACACATCCTCAAAGCTCTAAAGCTCACAGCCTGTGTCTCATCCCTCTGACAAGAGGGAGGCAAGCCTTCCCGGCGCGCGGGTCGTAATTGTCAGCCATGGGATGTGCCGCAGCCACCCGCCCCAGCGGGCTAGTGCAGCTTATGGGCCTTTGAAGTTCCCTTCTTTTATTTTCTGTCCTCTTGACCACAAAAGTGTGCCTTGGGCCAGCAAGAGAGATTTCTTGTTCAGAGACGACACCGAGCCCTGACAAGCGCATCTGAACCAGAGAGGAACCCTTGTTCCTCTGAGATCACTGCTCCATAATTCTGTTGCCTTAAGGGGACTGTCTCTCCTTTTTCTCTCTTCTCCTTCTCTTCCTTTTTTTTTTTCCTTTTTTTAAATTCAGTACTAAACTGTCACACTAAATCATTTTAAAAGATGAGAATACAAAACCTCCAGTGTAAGACAAGCTGTAAAACCGATGGCTGTTACAGCAAGCTGGGGTAAGAGGGGAAAGCAGGGCAAGGGCAGGGCGGGCAGCGAGTCCGCTCTCGAGGAGGAACCTGTGACAGCCGGCAAAGCAGGAAACCTGAACGCAGCTGAGCTGAGACCGAGGTGCTGGGCGTGGGTTTGTGCAGCTTCCTGGTGGCTCAGTGCTGGCACGCAGCTGAGAGCAGAGCCTCCCATGCTCGCTGTGCCACTTGATGCCAAGCTTTGTGTTGCAGGAAGGTCTGCACAGGTGCAGAGCAAACACCCCCTCAGGCACTTAGCTCTGTTTGACATGAACGGAGGTCAGGAGTGATGTCGTACATTTTTCCAGTTTGCTGCATGGGATCCACAGCAGAGTTTGAAATGCAGGAAGAGCAGCAGTGTCTCCCGTCCCTTGATCTCAGCTTTATCCTCAGCTTTTGGTTGCATTTGGATGAGGTCATCAGCTTGTTTGCGATCACGGGGCCAGTGGGTGAACTTGAGAGGGATGATAATTTGCAGCTGAATCTTGGGACAACGATCCTCCATAATTACAGGCATGCAAAGACTTCCACAGCAGCATCTGTAATAATAAATAAAGCAATGCATCTATGTAGATAGCAACCGCATTGCTGTGGTGGATGCAATTCTCAGGATGCTCTGCAGCTGCTCTACTCCCCGTGTTGCATCTCCTCTGGTTTTAGAACAACTGTACAATATTCTGTGTTTTTCATGAAACCCAAGCCCTCAGAGGACCATATGAGAATCGAAGCTTTAATTTCATTTTTAAGTGAGATTTTAGTCTTCGTGGCCACAGAGGATAGCTTGGAGCTGTGGTTCTTATGTGCTTCCCAGCCAGCAGGTAGTTGAAAAGAAGCCCAAATACCTTGTTCTTAACCTCATTTTAAAGATGGCTTGTGATTTGTGAATGCTTGGGGTTGGCAGTGCTGGATACCATGAAGTTCTGCAAAATCCAGCGTGCGAGTCCATCCCAGCATCATTTTGAAAAGATCCATCTAATTTTGTCACTGCCTGCATGAGTATATTAGCTTTCTGGCTTTCCTGCATATGCAGATACATAATTACACAGAGGCCAGGGAAAGAGGAGGACTTTGATTTTCTACCAGCGTGCGTAACTGAGATAATCACACAAGTCACAGCCAGTTAGGCACATCTTGGAACAAAAGCAAGCACAGAAATCTGCAGTGAGTGCAGTCTTTTGAGTCTTCTTGCAGTTCTGTTGTCTTGCAGGCTCTGGAAAGCTCTCAGCCTTCTCTTTGGGAGTGGGAATATGCACTGGCATCGATGTCTCGCCCATGAGATACATGCCTTTAATCATAATTCAGGACACAACCACCCGTAGCCATAACAGCCGTCTGGAAAACACGGTGGACAAGTAGGAGAGGCCATTCGCCGTAACCACACTGTCCAGCTAACTTCGTGCCATTCAGAACGCAGAAGTGGATAATTTATTGACTTGGAGCTGAGTGCCGTATGCCTGCAGAGTTAGAACGGCCTCGTGCCGGCGGGCGGCTTTGGCTTGCGCCATTTGCTGTGCAGTTTGCACAGCTATCTCCCGGTGCGTCTCCCCCAAGTGAGCCAGCATAGAGCTTGCTTTGTAGCTTCAGGCTGCAGCCAAGAGAGTTGAAAAGTTGAATTATAAACATTTCCAGGCCTTCTGTTTGGCGTCTTGTGTTTTGTTTTGTTATTTTAAGGATGTGGGGTATGTTGCTGCATTCCCGTCCGTGGGATTAGAATGAATAGAAGCAATACTGTAGGAGATAAAGTGTGTTTAATTATTTATTTGCCTATTACAGACCGAAATTGCTTTTTGATTTAAAGCATCCAAGTCATGGGTATGTTTTTGGAGTAGGGAGAGGCACGCAGGAACACATACATGCACGATTACTGAGGGTAATGTAAGAAGTCTCTGCTCGGCTGCCTTTCCTCCGCAGAATTTGTTCATTTCCTTAAAGATTTTAAATTTCAAATGCGGCTTTGTTAAGTAGCGCAGAAAGCCGACTGCATGCTGTGCCTTGCCCACCGAAACATAAATAAAATAAATAAAGTCTTCGTTGTATAAATGTTATGAAGTGAGTGGTTTATTTTCTTTAATTATACTTTTTATTTAAAATAAACTATAAAAGCAAAATAGTGTATATCCCGAACGCGCCAGCTCAAACTCCTATTGATTGAGTAGGCCAATTTTAGCTTTCCTCAGTTCATGTGAAAGGAGATACAAGGACCCTCAAACTGTAAACCAGAACAAGAGGAGAATTCCTTCCAAATGTGCGCAGGGGTTTACATTAGCCAGACTCCTAAAGGACGTTTGCAAGATACCGTATTTTGTACTCCCTGTTTATAGTTGGCTTATCTGCTTCCTGCGGAGCCGGGCCGAGGCGGCCTGCAGCCGGTGCCGTGGGCGGGCGGCCACGGTGCTGCAGCAGCAGCAGCAGCTATCGGTCCCTCAACCCACCGCTGCTTCTCCTCAATTCTGGCTTTAAAACGCCTCGGGGACATGTTTTATTCATGTAAGATTCCGTAAAGCTTCAGTTCCTTAGCAAATGAAACGCATGGCATGAGCCTGATGCGCCGCTCGTCCCAGCTGGCAGCAGGGCGGCGAGCAGGGAGCTCCAGGACAGCCATGTCTGCGTGCTGCTTCCCCCGGGGCCGCGCTCACCCCATTCACTTCCCCTGGCTCTGGGTGTGCGGGGCAGGAGCGCAGGACTTGGCACGCTGTTTGTGTTTGCATCTCTGTGCTGTTGAAAAGGAGACTTGTTCTGGGGTGGCTTTTTTCCAAACAGTAAATATTTTCTTGTAAACTGCTGGGACAGACAAGTGACTGCAGTGCTTTACTTCATTTATTTGCTTTGAATGGATGGCGAAGTCTTGCAGGTAGTAGGAAATTAAAAGTTTTTTATATGTATATACATATATATTTTTTTTTTAAAACTATCCCGCTAAATTTATTGCAGAATTACATCCCGGCTATAGGATTCTGTCAGACAGTTCAAAATGCCTGTGGAAAGGTTCTCATTTGCCATTAAATTGTAAAAGTTATGGAAGTAATTTTTATGGGAGCCTGTCACGTTGCTGAAGAAACATATTGGTTTCATCACAAATAAATTATTTAAGGTTTGTCCTAAGGGAATAGCCATATTTCCAGATCTTCCTCCAGTGAAATGGACACTAACTTTTTGCCCTGTTGCAGGTATGTGGTTGGAAGGTGTTAGCAAGGTGAGCAGCAGAGCTTGACAGCACACAGGGAGGTCTGCCAGCCCAGGGAGTTCTCCAGCAGGCAGCCCACTGGGTCTGGGTGATTTAAGCAAGAAATAGGGTTTTAGAAGGTGAGAACGAAGACTGCAGATGAGTGTGCATCTCCCAGCTGTGGGTCACAGCACTGGGCTGCGAGCTGCCTCGCACTCAGAAATGCAGCTTGCAATGAGGGACGGTGCAGCCCGGCCATTCCTGCTTCCCAGGCAACACGGGGCACTTGCAGAATAACATAAAATAATGTGCTCGCTGTGCTTCCCCTCTGCAACCAGAAAAGCAGGTGTAGACTTCCTCCCAGTGAAAGGAAAGTACCAAGCTGGCTTTGTGCTTAACTTAGCGCACACAAGCACCTCTCGTATGCAAGTGCAGAGCCACCTGATGAAAAGCAAATGGGCAAGGAGGGAAATAAAATTAGGTAATTGCCAGTTTCCCTCGATTCCACTCCCTCTCCTGTTTTGCATAAGAGAGGCTATTTAAGTCTCAGCTGGTGTGGATTTTGGTAATAAGCAGACGTCTACTAACCTGCATCTGCTGCTGGTGTCGGCTCAGTTTGTTCTGTATTTCCGTATTTATCGGTGATCCAGTATTGAGAGAGAGCTTCCAAAGAGCTGCACAGCCCCTGCCCGTGGCCATCCTGCATGGCTGGTCTGGGCACAGCGAGGGGCTCCCAGCGCGAGCCCTGCAGGGGCAGCCCAACCTGGCACGTGTGTAACGGCTGGAGGAAGAAATCTGACAATGTGACCATTGAATGTTTATGCAATAATGAGCATTGTCATCATTTTTATAATTGAATCAATCTTAAAAATTGAGCTAGAAACACGAAGCCAACAAGAAGAATACGTCCATTACATTCTGTACTGAGCAGCCTAATGATCACAGTAGAGCCGATTATTTTGTGCATCTCACTGGAGTGGCAGACAAACTCTCTGGACATAATGCACCTCGAGGCCTGATGGGGCCCTTTGTGCCATCCCAGCAGTACAAGCTGCAAAACAGCCGTGCCACTGCAGGCAGCCAGGCTCTGTCCTGAGAGCAGGGTGGAAAGGGGCCTTGCTCCAGCAGCTGGCAGCCCCTAGCAAGCTGTGCAGGTGGGAGCAGTTTGGAGAGATACTCCGCATGATGGTGTGACCTGTAGCAGGAGCGCTGAGAGCCTGACAGCGCTCTCAGTACAGCACTTGCTGTCTCCTCCAAGGATACCATTGTTTTAAACTAAGAATAGACCAGCATGGCTAAATCCAGACTTGAAAATGCTGCTGCAGAACCACCTCTTCTTGCCTGTCCCTTCCCTTCTCCCAGTGCTTCTAATGGACTGGATCCAGGACTGTGGCTCAGACCCTGCCTGCTGCATCCATTTCCTCCACCAGAAGGACACAGTTGTAAACCTTTCTGCATCATTTCCTGCAGCCTGTACTAAACATGCTGCCCAGGTGCCCCCTGTAAAGCAGCTCCTTGCTGAGCTGCTCTTGCTGCTGGCGAACTCTCCTTAGCATGGCAGGGCGTTAATGCTAAGCTAACAAAGGGTGTGCTGTGGTTTTGAGGGTCTTCCCAGCGAGTCCTATCAGAGTTTCTCCTAAAATGGGAGTCTTGGGTTTTTTTGTTGTTGCTCTTTGTTTTATTTTGCCTTTTCCCCTCTTTGAATGCGATCCCTGCAATTTTGTTTTCACTGAAATATTGACTGGCAGCATTGCAAATTGCCTGCATGCAGGAGGGAGCTTGCCAGCACTTTCTTACTCAGCTAGCCGTCAAGGTTGTAGATTCCTCCAAGAGCAGTGCCAGGAAAGCTGTTGATCAAAAATATTCCTAACATCTGTGAGTCCTCTCCATCCAAATGAAATGTAGTTACATTCTCCTTTTCCCCGCGCTCCTTCCAAAGTGTTGCTTCAGACACCTAGAAAGCCCCGCTTGCAAATCATGAGCCGAACTCTGATTTGCAGCTCCATTTCCAGCTCTGTCGAAATCCAATATAAACTCCCCCTTCCCCCTGTCATAACACACAAGGAACTGCGGAGAGGAGACCGGGCGCGTTGCTCTGCGCTGTCACTCATTGGATCCAGATGCTGTCCTGTGCTGTCTGTGGTGCCAGCGAGGAGGGTCTTGGGGCAGGCGTGGGGAGGACGCAGCTCTGAGCAGGCTCGAAGCCGCTTGCCTGCATGCACACATACGTGCACACACAGTTGTGCCAGCATGAGGACGGGGCTGGGCCAGCGGGAAAAAGCCTGATTTCCCTTCCACCCCTTTCCTACCACCACCAGCAGCTCACAAGCCAATCCTTAAATAATTAACGTGCCCGGTGGGACAGGAGGAATCAAAAGCTGTTGTGTTCCCAAGTTTTCCCTGGCTCCAGCAGGCACAGCTCGCTGTGTATTCTGGCACCTTGGAGCGGGTTTTCCTCCCTCCTTCGCCTCCCCCTTATTATCCTGTATGTGTGCTGGACGGGGAAGTGGCGTTCCCAGCCCAGCGGGGGATGACTGTTATTTCAGACCAGCAACAGGGGAAAAGGAACAGCCTGTTGCCTGATTGATGTTTGTTTTTGGTGGACGGACACCAAAGGTTCATTAGAGACGGAAGGTTTGGGAGGAGGGGGCCGGCAGGCGGGGGAGACGCTCGCTCTTAAGGAACTATTGTACCCCTGCGCGCTAACCTGGCTCTGCACTTTCTTTGACTTCTGTGAATGTCTCAGCTGTACTGTTTTGGCCCCCGCGACTTTAGGAAAATATACACACCACACAGAGGCTTCAGTGAAAGCTCTGCAATCGGGGGTCAGGAGAAAAAGGGGAGGAGAGAACAATGCAGTAGGTTTTCGCTGTAATTAATTTCGAATGTGCTGCTCATCTGTTCTCCTCGGGTTTCAAAGGGAGCTCGGGGAATCTGCGGGGCTTTTCCTTCGGCATCTGCTGCTTTCCAGAGGTGGCGATGGAAAGTCTGCAGGGACCAGGGGATGGAGGAACCTGGCTGCTCACTGCCGCGGGTGTGTGGAGCTGGGGGGGCTGGGCAGCTTGGCACCGGGAGGGCAGGTCGCTCCATGGAGCTCTTGGAGCACATTCAGTGAAATGACAAAGGTTGTTTGCTATTGGTGGTGGTCCTGAAAGCATCCAGGTTGTGGTGTAGGTGAACTGTGTGGTTACAGGGATTTTAAAGGTTTGGGTCAAACCCTCACTTAATTCCTGGTGACTCTCTGCCTTTGAAAAATCTCCCATCATGTAAGTGTGTCAGGAACCAGTGAGTTAATATTAAACCCCAGGTGTTAAGGTATCTTAAGTCAGAGCAGTTCCTCACGATTCCCATTTTGCAAATCTCATCTGTTGGACTGAGCTGCTGTGGCTGTATGGCATGAAGCAGGGGCTGGTGCAGAGCGTCATCCTCGTGTCCCTTGCCTCTAGGTCTGAGTATCGATGAAGTCATATGGTTGTGGCTGTAAAGAGAAACGACACAGCCTATTATGGTATTGACTTTACTACCCTTGACAAGGTATCCTCACGCTGATTTGAAATCCCTGTGAATCTTAGCCAGAAAAATCAGTACTTAAACTGCCAGTGGGGCTTTAGCAGCTCTATTCTCAAACTGCTCATTGCTTAGCAGCTCCCACTGCACCCTGGAGCTGGTGGATAATGACCTCTTGTTTGACCACGTGGCTTCCTTGTGATCCTTAGCTCTTAGAAAAACCACCCTCAGTATGAGATGGTGAATATGTCTGAAGTTTGGCCTTAACGAAAACATGTCCTGAGAGTGACTGAAGAAAGTGTTCTCTTTTCTGGTCAGAAGCTAATTCCAGGCAGCCACAACATGCTGCATACCCCACAGGTACTTGGGGTGGGCGCTTGTTTGCAGTACAGTCTTTCCCTGGATGCCAGGGCCGGTCTGTGGCTGGGGGAGCGTGGCCATACAGTGATAAATGTCTCTGTGGTTCATGGGGAGGGGTGTAAACACTGCAGCTGTGTTTCAGGCTGTGTGAAGGCTTTGGCCGATTTTTGTAGGCTTGCAAACTAAAGAGACTTTCTGGTACTGCTGTAGGGCTGGCTTCTGCAAAGCTGTTGAGCGATGGGGAGTCACCCAGCGTGTGTGTAGAGCTCACAGCTCCGGTGCCTGGGAGCAGTGGGCGCACGCGGCTCAAGGTGACTTCGGTGCAGGTTGTGAAGGGGTCGAATTGATGTGGGAAGATGAGGAAACGGGTGTTCATACAAGGCTGCAAGGACTGGTTTCCTTTAAACTCTTTTCTCTAAAAGGGACTTGTGCGGGAAAGGGAAGTCACATTTGGAGAATATTCAAGCCCACCACCACCCCCTCCTTGTGCAGAGAAACCCATAAGAGCAAGGGGGGAGATCTGAGGCCAGTCCGGTTTAATTTCCTGGTCTTCCTCCGTAGGAAGAAGTATCACTTCCTTTTAAGTCTTGAATAAACAACTGCTCTGGCCACATCATAGTGAAGCATCCCTTCGACCACATCCAGATAAGCCTGGATTCCAGCCTGCGCTCTCGGCCATGGATGTTTCAGTGCCTGGTGCCCTGGCAGCACATGGGAGTGCAGCTGTGGGTCTCTCCATTCCCAAGCCTTGGCCATGCCTTTCACCTTTCCCCTCTCTTCAGTTTTGGCAGTCAGGGAGGAAGAAGGGCAGGCAGTGGGGCTGGAGGACATGCGCTCAAGCTGCCTGTCTGGGCATTCTTCCTCCCTGATCCTTCCAGGAGGGGCTGACAGAGCTTGTAAATCCCCCATAGAGCAGAGACCCCCCCCCAGGCACCCCCAGAGGGGCTGGGTACAGGTGCTCGGAGCTGCAGCAGCAGCAGACGTGCTGTACTGCCCAGTGACTCCCTTGGGTGCTTGATCAAACCCCAGGAATCAGAATAGTATTGGTTACAAATGATTTTTCTCTCCTTGAAAAGATTCCCATCACCTGTTCCGGGCTGCCTGTAAGATTTGCTTTAAAAGCTCATCTCGCCCTTAAGAAAGGAAGAGGGGAGGGCTGGAGAGTTGTGGGAGCATTGAACCGCTGCGAGTTTGCCTTTGGAGATTGGCAAAGGAAGAGAAAGAGCAGGGAATGCTACAGGGAGATATTAAATGAGGCCCTTTTGTTTCTCTCCTTGTAGAGCGTAAAAATGCCCAAGGCATGAATACTCTGTTCAGATTACTCTTGAACGTTTAAATGTCTGTTCTGGTAATTTATAAAATGAAGGGGTGGGAAATTCCTGATGCTAGGAAGGAAAGGGAGCCCTTCAGCGGCACGCCGAGCTCCCTGTGCGGCACTGCAGGATGCGTTCTGTGCTGCTGTGGGGAGGCTGCACCCGGTGGCTGCAGCGGGGCTGTGGGGCCAGGGGCACGGTGCTGAGGAAGAGGGAGAAGCCGCCTGCTGCCTCGGTGCCTGCTGCCCGCGCTGTGTCCCTCCGTAATTCGCCTCGCTTCCCATATCTATATGTGAAACAGTGGGTGCTCTGTCCCTCCTGGCCTTGTTCGTCTGTGGAGTGACTGTAAGGCGGAGTGGGGCATTCCAGTCACTTCCAGCGGCCGTCAGCATGGCCTGTAACACAGCACAAAGCAGCCGTGCATGGACCAGCATTACCATTCCTCATCTTCTGGGAGCAAGAAGGGTTCATATCCTTACTGCAGGCCAAGGCAGGAGGAGGCTGAGAGAGACATGCCAGAAACCGATGGCTCTTTTGTTTTGTCTTTAACTGTATTTACATATCTGTACCGGTTGCTCACTATTGACAGGCGTTCTAATGCAAAGTGAATATAGGTCAATTCGCTGTTAGCATGAGGGATCAGGAGGATGGGGTGGGTTTTATTACTTTCAGATATTTGGGCTGGAGGCTCTTGTGCTGTCAGAACTGAATCAAACTCTGTACGCAACATATGTGATCCATTTTGCAGATGGTTGTATTTCTGTGGGAGGAGGTGGTTCCCTAAAACAAACCGCTGGCAGTTTGGGGTGTTGTCTTCAAAACCAAAACCATATTGGGTCCTCAAAAACAGGACCAGTGCCACCAGAACTTGGATTCTGCACACAGAAAGATGAGCCATTGAATTTGTAATCACGGGATTGATTAACCATTTGGGGTCCGTTCATACCAATGCATTTGTTAAAAGAGGGAACCAGTTCCTGAAGGGATCTGGTGCATGAGCTCCATTCTGCTTGGAGTGAGCCAGCATGCCTCAAAGAGCGGCTGAAAGCCTGAGCAGAGGGCTGCCTCCTCCCAGCACTCTCTTTGTTGAGGCTTTTTGGTGTGGAAGCTGTGTGTTGCTTCTAACTCTGCTGAGATTTCATGCTGGTCACAAATACTTATTTTTGAGCTTTTCCTCATGTAGAGGGCAGCACTCCTTCAGCCTGTAGGATTGGGACTGCATGGGGAGTGAGTGGCTTTGGGGAGAGAGATGAAGACAGCAAACTGCTTGCAAGGGAGTACAGGTACCGTGAGTGGAAGGTGTTGTCTGCTGTGCTAATGAGAACAGGAAACTCAAGAATCTGCATGGACCCCACTTTGCCCTCCTAACGTGTAGGAACCCAGGATTACAGGAGTTTGCCAAACCCAGCTTGCTGCTTTTCACTGGGCTTTTGCTGTTTGGAATAACTGTGACATGGAGAGGACCTGAAGAAAAAACTTACTGTGAACTCAATAGAATTGCTGGTACACGTGGCAAATGTGAAAACGGAAACACGACCTGTGCAGCAATTACTGTCTTAGAAAAGTGTCTGCAGGCTGAGGCCGGATACTTCTCTCTCTTTCACCCCGCACTGAAATAAAAACGTGCAGCAGTTCGGTATGAAGTCTTTTCCACGACTGTACTTACAGATGTCAGAATCACGGGTGGCCTTGAGAGCCCACCTGGTAGGAGCTGAAGGTACGGCTTCCATGGCGTCCAGCGGTCATGGTGGGGCCTCGGCAGTGACACGGGGCTCCGGAGGCAGCGGGAGGAGGAGTGGAGCGGAAGTGTTCGGGTTTACAAGGCTCAAGTGACTCTTTCAGGCTTTGTGCTCAGCCGGACTGGAATTGCAGCGCTGCACCACCCAGCACCCTCCACTGGGGAGATTTCTTTCCGCAGTCATAATTCTTGATGAAAGAAGAGATTCAAGTGTTCCTTTTCATGTAGGGTGTGACTCCACAGCAGAGCAGAGCACAGAGTTCCTCTGCTAGATCTTACTCGATGCCAGATCTGACATTATCCTCAAGCATTTCCGGCGCCAGAGTACTTCCAAAATTTCTGCTGCCCATTGAAGAATTCACACTTCATCAAGGGAGAAGGCTGGAAGGGCTTTGCAGCTGCATTTCGCTCACACTGAGATCACGGTGAAGGAGTCTGCCTTCTGCAGTGCAAGTCATAAATGAGCACGCTCGTTCTTTCCTCGCCGTGTACCGAGCCGCTCTTCCTGCTTTGAAGGAGAAGACCATCATTCCTTGCATTTTCCTCCCCGAGCACACCCAGAAGCTGTCCTCGTGCTGTTGCATTCTCATAGTTTGTCCCCTGCTGAGCCGGGAGAGATGGAAACAATTTTTCTGAAGATTTAGATGCAGAATCTTCCAACACGAGGAGCAGCAATGCAATTTGTTATTGGTCAGTAGTACATGTGATTCAGCACCACATGTGCAACACCATCCAGTTTTCTTGTCGTTGTAGTCAATGTTCTTAAAGGAAGACTGGACCTTTTTCAGTCAGAAAAAGCAAAGGGCCATTTGTGGTTCTGAATGCTGTTGGCAAACCTTTTTTTGCTGGTGCTGTGCTTGTCAGTAGCTGTATTTATGCATTGCTCGCTCTGTGAATTAGAATGTTGAGGCAGCTCCTGACATGCTTCTTCCAGCGCATCCTTTTGGAGTATTTGGTTGCCATAGGGACCGAATCCAAAGGGCATACGCCATTCACGTGAATGTTCCCTGATTAACAACTTGCAGTGTGTCCCTTAAATATTTTAATTATCCACAATGCAACTTGAAACGCTGTTGAATGTATTATCTGTTCATTTCAATATCTTAATTTTTCTTCAGCTGCCATTACAGCAGCTGAAAATTTATGACCATGTGAATAGGAGTGAGGTGGGAGACCTTACTGCCTTACAGGATAATCTGTTCTTCAGCTTCTCTGGATCCTGATTGTTAGTCCTCAGTACCATCAGTGGAGCAGAGGTGCCCGTGCCGCAGTGCCAGAGAGACAGGGGCAGTGTGGTACCGGGCAGAGATGGGGCTGCAGGGGCAGGGAGCATGGAAAGGAATGGCCTCACTTGACAGGCACTGAGCCTCGAGCCTTGTTTGCCCAAATTACAGGTGTATTAGCACTAACGTGACAGCAGCTACTGAACTGTGAGAGCTGGACTTAACAAATAGATAAGACAGGATTTTGCTGATTTGTGTGTGGTCTGTCACTCCTTTCAGTTCCTGTTCAGCAAAGACAAAGTCACCTTGGAGCAAAACTTTCCATTTTCACAGCTCCAGCCATTACTCTGGGCATGGGAGTTGGTCAAGTTACCGAGATGTTTTCTTAACAGCTCTGTTTGCTGCCCTTTTACATCTTTCACTGCTGACTTTCCTGAGCCGGAAAAACAGCTTTGGCACTTCAAATGCTGATTGCACACAGACACAATAGGTCTTTTTCTGCAGTCTTCTGATGTCCAGCACAGACCGCTGCAGGCTTACATCCATTAGAAATGGTTACTGCTGTGTGTGTTTTCCTTGAACACCTGAATGGCAGAGTTTAGCATAGAGCCTCCTAGCCAAAGTAGAGCATGTGGAGGGAGGGGTCTGGCGGGCAGTGCTTGGGCTCAGGAAGAGAGCTCTTTCCCTTGGAAACGTTGGTCTGTGTGGGGCTCTCCTCTGCCCTGAACAGCCAGTTTGAATCCTGAATCCATCCAGGCGCTGAATTTGGATGTGTAAATTAATGGGTCTGTTGTGTGCTCTATGAAATGATAGGAAAGCCAACCCAGAGGCCAGAACTTGGTGCATGGGGGTGATCTTTGGTCATCTAGAGCCCAGAGAGAGGCTTGGTTCAGGAGACGTGTAGGATGCTGGATTTTGAGCTGGTACATTTCGTATCAGCTGTGCATACCCCATTCCAGAAAAGAGATCCCAACGCGATTTGATCCTTTGAACTCCAGTTACAACTGCCGACCTGTAGAGAGGAAGAAAACTGTTCTCTGGGATGTTTCTGCTGCACTGGGGAACAGCCAGCGTCCCCCCCTCCTTGTGTAAAGTTGTGTGGATGTGGTGATGGGGAGCTGTGGTGGGAGCTGTGCAGCGAGGTCCCAGTCCCGGTTTGATGCCATTTCTCCATGGGAATGCTCAGCCTTGTGCAGAGCTGCTGGGCACATCCACACGGAGCTGGTGAGGTGCAAGGCAGAAGCGCAGTGCCCTGGGGTGGGGCCCATGCCTGTAGCCTGATCTAAACTCATCTCGATTAGCTCCCTGGCGTGAGTCCATCCCCACTTAATTGGATGGCAGTCTCTTCCCTAACGAGGGGTGATGGACGGCACTTGGGGACCTGCTCGAAGGGGCAGCGGAAGGAAGCAAGGATGCATGCGGAAATACAGCTCTCACCTGGAAAAGGTGCGAGTGGTTTCCCTTTGCGTTGCATCAGGGCAGCCATCAGTGATCATCCAAGGCAGGGATGGGAATTTCTGTGGCCCTGTGTACGCTTGGCTGCTTAGGGTAATCATCTGCTGCTCCCAGCAGAGATGATCTGGTGCTGGAGAATGTTCCGCCGTGCCTTGTTCTGGTTTTGGTTAGCAAACGTGCTTTCCCAGCCAGCCGCTGATTTAACTTCTCCAGGCTGGAGGGTCGGAAAGGTCATTCCCACTCCTACAGAGCAGCCTCCCTGATGGATTTTACTTCAAATGATTCTTCGGGTGTTCGGAGTTCTCTGATGTCATTTGAAAAAAATCAAAACCTTTGTAAGACTGTGCAGATGAAACAAAATTGTTGCCTTAGTCCACACACGGTATTATGCAGCCTGGCAGATCCCTTCCTTGTAGCAATAAGAAAAGGATTTGGCATTTAACCTCTTGAAATTAAACCAGAGTGTGAACTTCAATAGTTCAATCTTATCAGGGCTTTGCTAGAATAACAAATTGTGAAAAAATGTAATCGCGTCTCCAATGTGACCTTGGCAGATCTGCCTCTGTGATGTGAGAGAGATTAGGTAACTCTAAGCAGATGTCTGTTTATTTTGAAAATAGTAGTTATAAAATCTTTTTTTCCCAGTTTGTTTGCACTGCCTGAGAAGGATATGACAGAGAGTCGCGGCCTGCATGGAGCTCTGTAATGAGCTGCTCCGTTGTGCTGAGCAGTAATTGCTCTTGGAGGTTTCAGCTATTGATCTATTGGTGGGAGGTTCAATCTCAGTGTAAAGACCTGTGTTTGTGATTTAATTGGAGTGATTAATAACTCACTCGCAGGCTGGATGGGGATCGATGAGGATTTGAAACAGCAAAAGTAGTACTTTTTCTCCTATAATGTAGTAGTTGATCGTTTATTATTTGCGCTGGTTTGACTAATTAAAATCATAAGCTTACTTGCTGTAGAACGCTTCTGTCTGTTTAAAGCTTGATCTGGATTTGGGTTTTTGTATTTGCTTTCATATTTTTGAGGCTTTTTTTTGCCTTCCTGACGGCTTATTGACCTTGTCTGTCGCTCCGATCAGGTGTGCAGTGTGCTGTCACACGTGGCCAAAGCAGAGCAAAACGAGACACAAACACCCTTAGTAAGTAACTGCCAGGTTTAGGAACAGCCTGTGCCCAGGGCCGGAGAGCAGCCCTTACGTCACACGTTTCTGGTCATCTGCTTAGGAGCAGCACTGAAGGGATTTAACCCTGCAGTGTGTGATCCACCATTATAGCCCTAGATTAACAGCCTGTATGAAACTTTCAATCTCATTACAACGCCAGCATCCACAGTAGGTGCTTTAGCTGCAAATCCAGTTTCAGCTTTGCATTGAAATGGTGCCAGAAGCAGCATTGCTAGGAAAATGCAGTGTGACTTACTTTGGGGGATTAGAATGGTGATCCTCCTCCTTTATGCGCTGGCCCCAATCCTTGTGTTTGGCACCCATCTCCATTCAGCTCCTGCAGCTTTGCCGTGTCGTCACGCATGCTTACAGCTAACATGCCTGGATAGAGCATGGAAAGCTCCCAGATCTTCAGGAATAAAACGTCCTGTTAAAGAACCATAAAGCAGCAAATCACCGCCAAGTCCGTAGGTCTTTATGGTCTCCCTTTATTGGGGAGAGAGTGAAATTTCCCTGAGCTGCAAGCTGCCACAACAAAGGGTCTTATCTGCGGCTCTGGCTGAGGCAGACGTTGAGCACAGGGCATTTTAGAACCTTCTTTGTAATTTGCGGAGTGCAGCAAGCCTTCTAGTGAAAGTGCAGATGCCTGGACAGGAATGCTGGAGGGAACTGCAGCGGACCACGTGTCCGGTTGGGAGAGCCCCTGAGCAGGGCTGGGGGCCTGGGGATGCTCGGGGCGTCCCAGAGCTCCTGGCTGCATCGGCATCGCTGGGGCACAGCGACCTGTGCCTGCACGGAGCCGGCCGTGGCCCAGGGCTGCTCGTGTTCAACATGTGAGGTGCTGTCCTTGTCGTGCTGCTGTGACGACAACTTGAAGATATTTTACCCTTCAACTTGGGTGCTTCGGGAGGGAGAAGGAGGGGAAAAAAAGACACCCTTGGAAGTTAATGCTGAGGACCAGGCTGACAGCTTTTTGCCTCTGTTGCTTTCTTCTCGTTTGAAAAGCTGAAGGCTTGTTACAGCCCCAGCATACAGCAATCTAGCAGGTTAAATGACTTGGGCAACACAGTTTATTAAAACTGGCAAGTGCTCGCTCCAGTTCTCTTCCTGATAGTCAGGGCTGTCTGCGAGAGTAATTGATAGTGGCAGCTGTTGGGAGGGTGTTTCAGATGGCTGCGAGACGACTTGACTTGACAGACAGCTTGGTACGAAGGAACCGAGCGCGGGGCTGGAGCTGACTGGGCTGCACGGAGCATCCCAGCATCACACAGTGCAGTGGGGGCACGGCTCGGCGGCCAAGCAGGGGCTGGAGCAAGCCACAGTAATTGTCTCATCTCTTAAATAGCACTTCCTTCCTAAAATGCAATGAAAAAGCCCTACATGTAAAAGCTGAAGTCTGCTCGGGTTAGAAAATGAGCACTTAAATACTGATTTTTCGCTCTGCCGCATCAGTGCTATCATTGCCAGTGCAAAATACTTTGTTTTCGCTTGCGCATATCTGTGTTGCACACCCACAGTACGTTATGCAGCAGTCTAAAAGCTCTGTTTAAAAAAAAAAAAAAGAAAAAGGTTTTTGCTGAAGCTCCTTAAATAAGTTATTTGGGTAATTTCTTTGTTTTACCATACTCTGTACAGTCGTGCTGTTCTGCACTGATTCCTGATGCTGATGGTTCTAAACTCATCCCTGGGACTCATCAACCAACTCTGAAATGTTCAGCCTCTTGCCACGTATGTCCCTGTAATTCCTGCGGTGATGCTTTTGCAGCATTTCTTGCTGGAATTTTAATATGGAGCAGGGTTGGTAACAGCCAGGCTGGCTTCTGTCTGTTTGCAGGGATGTGTACGGGGGGATAGATAGGCTGCAGATGGCGGTGCTTGTGTTTCTTGGGAAACTGCCATTGGTAAAGATGTCATTGATGGATGTAGGAGAGGAATTTCTTTCTCGCATCACCCCATCACCCTTGCTGTTTGAATACAACGCAGGAGACTGCAGAAAGACATCTGAATGACTCCACTTTCTTTTTTTCAAGAGACAAAGGAAAGGCGCGCAGGCAAGATTAGATTTTTTCCAGTCACATTGTACGTGTGTTGACAGTCCCCTTTCAGCAACAACCGGCAGCTTGCAGAGAGCGAGAGGCAGGGCTGGAAATGCCGTTGCCCGAAGTACTGTTTGTATAACACAATAACTGCTTATTGGAGTCCTCAAAGCGGCCTTTACATGTTTAATCCCTTGCACTTGAGCTACTCTTAATCAGCTTGAAAGCAAATTCCTGTAACAGGAAGGTTTAATTTGTGTGGGGGGCTTTCTGTATAGCATGTAGCCTGCAGTGCGGTGTCGTTACGCGCAGGCAAGCATGTCAGCCTGTGCTGCCCTGGGGATGGGCAGCATGTTCATCCCAGTGACATTTCATACTGGGCCCATGCTGATGGTTTTCGAGGTTCGCATGATTCCTCCCGAAACATCCTTTTTGCGGCACATGCAGCTGTAGTTGAATTTGGGCATCAGCTTCAACTCCAGCTTGTCTCTGCACATTTCCAGCAGCAGTACCTAAAGTGTTCCGTGCTTTTAGAAGTATTTGGAATTTTTCATCTTTGCCACATTAAGTTGGGATGGGATGTAGCACAAGACTCAGGGAGGCTGGATTTTTGCAACACTGCAAAGGACAACTAAATTGATGAAGGAGGAGGGAATGCCTCATCTCGGGCTTGTTTTGTTTTTCTTGTTGGAGCAGCCTCACTCCTTCCTTCACTGTCTCTGGCGCCAGGTCATCATTCATCCCGGTAAAATCATGTTCCACTGACTGCTCATTTAAGAAAACCTCTCAATGGGAGAAATCCAAAGTGCTTGGTTAGAAAATAAACAAAGTTGGCATGCTGAAAAGGGGGAGTGCTCTGCATAGTGGAGAATGGCAGATGTGATCCGGCCTTCCTGTAGCATGGCTGAAGCATGAATCATTGCAAATGTCAGATTTGCTGTGAAGGGACGAGCTGAACTGACATGCGCTCGCGTTTAATTAAGGTTGAATTATTAGAGCTGACTGTCAAGTCTTAGGCAAATTGGCTCAGCCTGTTATCATTAAACATGAAAATTACTGTAGGACTTGGTTAAAATAAACAAGTTTTTGTCTCTAGAACTTCGTGGTGTGGTCTGGTGGGGCCGTGCTTTTGTCAGGGTGGTTGTGCTGCATCTGTGCAGAAGGGACTGGGTTGGGAGCCGAGGTGTAGAGCACTGAGAGAACCTCTGTGAAACCTGGCCCAGCTTGGGCATGGGAGTGCCCAAAAAAACCTGCGTGGGTATTCCTTCATTGGGTGTTTGGTTGTGCTGGGGAATGGAACACAAAAGCAAGTTGGCAACAGGAATTGGGCACATACCCCTGTCGCTAACTAGTACAACCAGGGCAGTGGGTCCATTCAGCCAGCAAGGGAGCCTCAGATTTTGCTTTGAGAAAACCGCAAATGAGAACTGATGCTGAAACTGTGGGGAATCAGTAAAGCTGGGCAAGCAGCTGCTTTTAATGTGGGACTTCATTGATTCGTTTTGGATCTAATTGACTTTTTACTCAACTAACTTTTGTGGTGCCACTGTGTTTTGAATATACACCGTTGGTCCGCATTGCCTATAATTACACGATGTGAAGTTTAACTCTGTAGGAGGAGGCCTACCGGACGCAAAGAGCTAATAGGCTCTCAAGAAACCTATGGTCAGGGATGAAATCCAATTGCTTTTAATAGGTAGCTCCTGAAAAGCAGTGAGATCTGCAGCTGTGAGTACACTCCCTCTAAAATGCAGCGCATGGACCCGTGACTTAATTAGGCAATGACAATTTTTCAATTGTCAGTAATAAAATCTGAGGAAAATTGACAAACATAGGTGGCATTACCAAAAATATTGGCAAATGAGGGCAAGGAGTATGTGGTTTTAGAAAGAAATTGTCACCCTAAATAAAATTGGAACTAGGTCTGGTTAGTTTCGTCTTCACAGCCAGAGTACCTGTGGTGCACGAACTGCCCCTTTGTCTGGCGGTAGCACCAAAGGAGCCAAAGCCGAGGCAGCGTGGCCTCGCTCCGTGCAGGCTGCATAGCAGACCCCGTGCGCTGCCAGAATTAGCTCCCCGTGTGTGCTCTGCTATTTCCACACCTCCTACAGCAGGAACTGGTTCCGTCCTTTGAAGAGACAGGAACATTTCAAAGGTGGAATTTGTTGGCGAGGGTGTTGGGAGCGTGCTAAGGAACGTAGGTAGCATCTCCTGGGTGTCTGCAAGCCAGCTAAATGCAGACAGCCCCAACACCTTCTGGTGGGTAGTAACAGCATGCACCCTACCTGTCCGGGCAGGTGACACACACAAATAGCTCCCGTTCTGTAAGCTTTTCTTGTGATTGGGGGGTATGTGCGCCCTCAAGGACACACAGATTCATTGGAGAAGGGGCTCCTGTGGGAGCTGAGTCTCATTCATGTTGGTCCTTTTGGTTCTCTTCGGCCATTTGGATACTGCTCAATCTGAAATCTCTGTTCTTTCCTTCCTTTTCCGATTTCCTTTCCAGCTTTTTAATCTTTTCCACTGTAGTTCTAATTTAATTTGGAGAAAAGAAAATACTTGGCATCATAGAACCAGTAATTCCAAATGGAATTGCATTCCAAATGGTGCTTTCGGCAAGGTCACAGCATTCCTTATAGCTTTGGTGTACCTTGCATACAGATACGATCAGTAGTGAGGATGAGGTGGACTACGTGTCTGGGGCTACATGTGCTCACTGCACTTCTGGCTGAATTTTTCCACCCTTCTCTGGTGTACAAGTGTGTGGCCAAGGAACAGCAGCGTCACAGCTTTGCGGCACAGCTGTCCCATCCCTTGCTATGCACAAATATCCAGAGAAGCCTCCTCCCCAGAGGCCAGGTGGTCTTGTCACTGATGATTAGTGCTTGGGTCATGGCACCTTGTGGCAGGGGTAGAGCCTCCACACAGTGTAGATTACCTTGAAAGACCGCTGAGAAAGTGAAGTGCCTTCATGGTCAGGCTTGTGTTCGTGAGTTTATTATTGGCCTTAAATCTGACGTTGAGCAGGAAATCCTGTAGCAGTAACTCGAGACATGTTCACACTCCTACTGTACATAACCTTGGGACTCTGTAGAAGTCACCAAGCTATATGTTCTTTGTAGTATGGATTCATTTAATGACACCTCAGTCTTCTACACACATGCCAAGGAGCACTGGCTAACCGGTGAAGGACAGGGAAGGACGGGCGCACAAACATTCATCCTGCAGCAGCACTGCTCCCACGGTGCTCCCACAAGCTGAGACGTGTCTTGGTTTTTTTCAGACATATGTTCTACCCTGCAACGAGACAACCGCAGACCTCTCAAGTGTGTGCCTCTTGTTTTTTCTTGTTGCTCCATCAGGTCCCACCTTGAATGACAAGCCAGAAGCGAAAGCAGCCAATGTCCCAAAGGTGTCTGGGCTAGAGCGGAGCCGGGAGCTGAGCACCGACGTGCCCTTCACCCTGCCTATCCCCAGCCCCCAGCCAGTAGCTGCCGTTGTGACTTCTACTTCCTCAGCGCCCACGTCGAGCGCCAGAGCGAGCCCGCTGTTGAAGAAGGAGCCCGTGATTTCAGCACCAGCACCACCAAGGCTCACGCCACAGCCGCAGCCTCGGCCTCAGTCACAACCTCAACCTCGGCCGCAGTCGCAGCCTCAGCTGATACCTGAGCTTCGGTCCCAGCCTCCGAGTCACATCCCTCCGCCTCTCAACTACCAAGTGCATCACCAGGTGGCCCACAACGGACTCAATAATATCAGGTAGGAGAAAGGGACGCGTCACCTCAGTGCTGCTGCTGGGACTGAGCTTGTTTCAAGTGGGAGAGAAATTGCTGGGAATAGAGCCAGGAGCACTCCTCCTATCTGGGTAATGTGCTCCATGGTTTGGATATTGCATTTTCCAGCTTCACTGGCTGGGTTGTCCACAGCGGTGGATAGCTGCATGTGAAACATGGTGATAAACACTCCCTTTCTGGGAGGAAGACATGTGGAACTGAGGAGTAAAGCTCCTTTAGGTCCAGTTTCTAGTGGAGTTTTGCACTGCCCTGTGTGAGCCAGCCAGTTCTTGCCTTAGGATTTTAAAGTAGTTTGAATTTGTGCTCCCTTGTTTCGTATTCAGAAAGACTCCTGTCAAAGTAGGCGGTTTGCTCACACTTATTACTATTTTGTTGGTTCACCAACATCCAGAGAGGGGTAACCCTATCAGAAAACGCTGTGCCCTGAAGAACAGGATTCCTATGTAGGCTGGCAAATTTGCTTCAATCCAACATGCTCAGTTCTAGCAGGAGGCTTAGCTGTGCTGTTTAAATTGCCTTCATCCAGTAAGTAGGAAGGATGAAAGTGCTAAGGAAAAAGAGTTTCTAGAGAGAAGAGTTTATCCAGTCGAGTGGAACCTGTACTGTATTTTTGCTGGTACAGAAAACATGCCTTGCCTCCCAGGCCAGAGCTAAACTAGTTAACCAAGATTTAAAAACTGATTTAAAGCATCATATTTGGCTGCACAAGGGTCAGTATATGACAGAGAGCTGCCGTTAAGTTTATATTTCACAGAATCCTGCATACTTAAGATCTGTTTTTGTTGAACCCTGTAAATGTTGCCATGATATAAATGATTAATAATATTTCAAAGTCTTCAAGAGATCTCAGAAATGTGAAACTGCCACAAATATTGCTATTGTGGGAATTACAGTAAATAACTGCAGTGATAATTCCTTTCAGCCCACAAAATTTAGATCACTTGCAGCAGAGTAATAATAATAAAAAAGAAGATTTAAGATACAGATTTATTAGGATAATATATTAACATGGTGTGTGTTTGCATGCTTGTGTGAGCTGCACATTATGAATAGCAGATAAAACTTGGTGCCCAAGTCACACACTATGCAGCACCCAGAGTGACAGAAAAAGGAATCAGAGGAATTGCATTGTATGGTCACGAGGGCACACTGGCCAGTGTGGATTCATCGGAGGCCGAATAAAGGTGCGAAATCCAGCAGTATCGGTATCTCATAGATAGCTTTGAGGGTTTTAACCTGCTCAGGCACTGTAGGAAATGTTACTCTAGAGAGCCAAAGCTTCACTAATATTTGTTACTTTCTCCACTGCCGTTAAAAAAAAAAACAACCAAATATAAGTCTGGGGAGATCAGTGTTGTGTGTATGGTTGTATTGTTTCTGGTAGTGTATTCCTGGTGCTGTTTCAGTCTCATGTTGTAACACACATTCTCTCTCTTTCTCTCTTCCCCTTCTGCCCCTGTCTTTTTCTCTCTGCAGCCGGAGCAGCAGTGCTAGCAGTGCAACGAGCATCAGCATCCCGAAACACCTTCCCCTCTCTCCCCAGATTCCTCCGCACCATTCCTCCGGCCCAGCCCTGCCCCTCTCCATCTCTAATCTTGCTACCTCGCACTTCTCTCTCAGATCGCAGACCCAACACCAGCACCATCCGGCCATGTTCGCCACCCCACCCACGCTGCCACCTCCACCAGCGTTACCTACCAACAGCCTCGTCATACCAGGTCACCCTGCGGGTAGGTTCCCTTCTTCTTCCAGGGCTGATCTGCCATGCATGCACAGGAGGGTGTTGAGAGATGGGCTGGCTGGTGGGCAGCTAAATAAAGTGACGCAGACACCTCTGCAGGCAGTGCGTGCTGGAACTGTTAAGAGTGTTCATGAAACAGGTAGGAGACCTGGACGGGCTTTACCAGTAGAGAGATTGTAGAGACAGCACTTTAGCTTTCTATAAGCCTTCAAAATGATTTTTTACCCTAAAAAATCTCCTTTTCAGGGCATGAGTTATCCATTGTGACATTCCACAGTCACCAGTTTCGAGTTTTTGTACGTTAGGAAAAGGACTTCCATTTAGTTTGCTGTTCTCTTGCCCCTACTCCCCCCACACACCTCTAATGAGGTCTGCTGCTGCTAGAACTGACTCACAAAAAACACTTGTTTCTAGTCAGCCCAGAAGGTTGTTCTATTGGGATGACACATGGGAAACCCCCACACTCATGCCCTGCTCTGATTTTGCAACAAGCAGTGCATCCTGCAGCAGTGCCAGCTCTCTGTGTGTCCATGGAGGCTTGGCCTTTCTGTGTGAGGCAGAGACAGCTCAGCTGTCAGCCTCTGCTGTTCAGCACTCACTATCTTTGCATCTTTTTAAAATGTTTCCTTTGTTCACCCCACCCCAGTTCCATTGTCAGGCCTGCCCTAAATGCCCTCTTCATAGCTTATCCATTAGCCTACAGCTGTCCCTGGGAGAGACCCTGGCAGCAGGAGACTTCCCTGTAACTTTCACTTGCTGGGGCCTCCTTTTGATCTGGCATTTGACTCTGCAGCTAACTCAGCAGGGATTATACAGGACAAGCATTTTGCAAGAAAATACACCCTATGAATCCAGTTAAAGGAAAAAAGAGAGGGCAGATTTGCTGCTGAAAACTCTTCTGGTTTTGCATCCCCTTGTTTTCCCTTCCAGGAACTAAATAACGTGTCGTTATTTAGAACTGCTTCCTTAAATGAGAAAGAAATGTGAATTGGTCCAAAGTGAGCTCTCAGAACTGTGAAAGACAAGAGTGCTGTGGGTTCCTAGCCAGGAGTGGGACCACGGGGGCCAAAGCTGCTGGCTTTCACAGGCCCTGGCACTATCTAGAATTTCAGCTCCTTGGCTGGGAAGATGTTGGCAGCACTGTGGGAGACTTATTCATTGCTTCCCCTGTTTAAGGCAAAGAACTGCTGTGATGGAGACTTTGAAAGAATTGCAAAAGGAAATAGCAATGTGCTCGCTAAAAGCATGATACTGCAGTCATTGAAAGCAAGTATGTTTTCACCATTAACTTCAGGAGGTGCAAGATCAAGTGACCTATTCACATTCAGCAGCTTGCCAGGAAATGGTAACAGTCTTGCTCCCACTAAAAGGATTTCTCCTGCAATTGAAGCTGGAGAGGCCTAAGTTAGTGGAGGGAAAGGTCTGAGTGTCTAACCCTGCAGACAATGAAATGCCTCTTGTCTGCATTATATGAAATGCCTGCAAACTGGCACATCATAAAATCAATACAGAGAGCTACATATCCAGGAACTTGTGTTGTCATTCACATAAAACTTTCTTAAAAGCAAGTGATGTTGTTGAGTAGCCTAGAGAGGTAGGAGCCAACTACCACTTGCAGCATGGTCCTTGCTGTGCTGTTTGAGTGTACGTGTGCTCACAGTAAATGCACCAGCTTAGAAAACCCTACAAGGGAGCATGGAGCTTTGAAGTCTCCTGTTACTATCTTTTTATTTCCCGTGCTTTGGAGGAAGAAGTGTTCATCCTTTAAAGTTACTTTGGCATGCTTGTCACTCTTACCAAGAAGAAAAGGAGAGCAGTAAGTTCCTGCATTCACTGATAGTAAAAGTTCAGATCTCAGAATAACAAGAATGCACTTCTGGTGGCACTTCTTCCTCTGGAAATCTGTAGCTTATACAAGTAACTTAGGAGCAGCCGTCACGTGGACCTCCTTTCAAAGGCCCCAGGAGTGGCTCCGATGTATGACACAGAGGAAACGCCAGTCTTTGTCTCTTCTCTTCTGAACTGAGGGTATCTGGTAATATCAGCAGAATTGACCCTTTTCTTCCATGCCCACCTCATGTGTGCACACTTAGCAGTAGTGTTTGGGCACTACTGCTAAGTACACAGCTGGGCCCATGGGGCAAGGTGTTGCTGGCATGCACAGGAGCTGAGTTCTGAGTTAGCATTGCTCAGAGTGTCTCGTGGAGCTGGGTTATTACTCAGCAGTCCCATCTTTACTATGGAGCAGCTGCTCCTCCAAGTGCCACGCTGCTTCTCCAAACAACTGTGGGCCTCTTGTCCTGACAGAGGCCAAAACCATGGGGCAGGACAGTGGGCCAGAGCCAGCTACAAATCTATCAGTCTGACTTCAAGTCTCTTTAAAGAAATTGAGTATCAGAGCACTTAAAACTGCCAGCTTGCTTTTTTCTCTCCCTCAAGAAAAACAGAAAGTGGATTATCTTGATGCTAACAGAAGGATTCTGTTTCTTTAAGTTGTGCCAGATTTAAATGCATAAACACAACACACATATGAAATCATATTCATATTCTCTGAAGACACTAGGTTTTGGTCCTAAGTGCTGTCAGCCTTTTTTGAGGAGAGCCCATTATAGACTCATTTGGTCCAGTGCCTTAGTCTTCAGCATCACAAGTATATGTACTTTCTGCTCTCTCTTTCTGTCCATGTATAAATATTATTAATACAGAATGTAGCAATGCACAGTACCTGCTCTTAGCAGCACATTATTACTCAAAAGCAAATGAATTAGGCGTCCAAAATATGCTTTCAAGAGTGACTTTCAATGGAATATACACTTCTAAGTGTCAGTAGAGACCTTGAAATTCTAGATCAGAGTGCCTCTTTTTGAAGACCTTAATGATGTCAATTCAGAAAATGATTTAGATACTTCTAGTGGTACTCTAAATTATTTAAGTGAAAGAAGTGCCTGTGGAATATGCAATAAAAAGTGCGTGTATTCTTGTGCCCCATTATGCCCAGTGCTGCCATTTAGACGGGGTCTGACCATGAAAAAAGAGGGTTGGTGTAAGTTCAGTCACAAGTAGTCAGTCAGGAACAGGCGCACGTCACCCACAGCTGGTGGCACAGGTTGTACACAGCTTACAGAGCACCTGGCGTGCTGGATGCTGGCTGACGCCTGTCTGAAGCTGTTAGGCAAAATCACAGATGGATTTAATTGATACCACCAGACATTTCTGGGCAAGTGGACATTTGTTTTTATTCTCCTCAGTCACGTCATTTCTGAAGGACTGGTGTCTCCCATTACCCTGAAGTACATTCAGGTTTGGTGTGGTTCGGTTCTTCCAGAGGGAGATACTGAGGACAGGCCCCTTGTCATGAGGCAGAGGATTGTGTTCCAGCAGTCACGACCGCTTCCATGAGCTCCTGCACCAGCGCAGCCTTTCTCCTCTTCCCGCCAATTCCTCCTCCTGATTTTCTCGTGGGAGAAAAACCTGGAGGCAAGGGCAAAACATGACAACGTACAGTTGTCATGTTGTCATACAACAACAGAAGTTTACTCCTTAGTATTTAACGACTCAGTAAAAAAGACAGTTTGCAAAGAAGGCCTCAGGTAGTGGGATGGATGTTGCTGGTCGCTGTGTGCAGGGGGAGGTTGGCCTGCCGGGGAGCGGCCATGAGAGCCAGCAGTTCGCAGCCAGCCGAGTCCATTGGTACCGCACTGCCTGCTAGCCCCACTCCACATTTTGTCTTCTAACTTCACGCATGTCAAAATGTAAGGTACACGTAGGGCCGCTGTCCACTCGGTGCAGTTGTATGCCCGTGGATGGTAACAGCTGGCAGGAAACAGGTCGGTGTGTTCTGCAGGGGAAGGGCCGAGGTGGGGTCCGAGCGGCCCTGGGGCGGGCAGCGGGGGGGATGCGGGCGGCTGCTTGCTGAGCCCCGCGATGATGTTTTCTGCTGTGATGACTCATGGTGTTCTCTCTTGTCTTTAGATACCAGCCTGTTGATATCATTCAACCAACCAATCATGTATTGCCAGCCTCATTCGGGGATTCTGATTGGTACTTTGTCACAGGCATCTCTCTTACCTCCACCAATGAGTCCTCACGTAGAAAACCACCACAGCATGACCTGCAGAAACAGGGAATGCCAGGTGAATATTGACTCTTTCTCCTCCATCTTTGTGGTACTCACAGGCCCACGGGCCTCTGTGTCTTTTTTTTTTCTCTCTCTCTCTCCTCTAGATCACGAACTGCTCAGGCAAGAGCTGAACAACCGGTTTTTGGTTCAGAGTTCGGACCGGGCCGCTGCCTCACTTGGCCCGGTGCCGCTGCTGAGAGCGGAGTTTCACCAGCACCAACACACGCATCAGCACCAACACACCCACCAGCACACATTCACTCCTTTTCCATCCAGCTTGCCCCAGACGCCGCTCATGCCGCCCTCTGCACCTCCCATGGTGCGTACCCCAGCCCAAAATGTGAGGATAAGTAGAGCATCTCTGGTCAAAAAGCCTAACCCACTCTTGTCAAAAAGAAACAAGTTCCTCTTCCTTTCAGCCAGGCGTGCTGTCCCTGCCCCTCCCGCGAGGCCCCGAGAGACAGGCCCAGCACTCCCCAAGGGACCCGTTCCATCCCCCCGAGCCCCAGGTGCCCCCGGCTGCCGCCCATGAGAAGCCTGGAGCCCCTGCACCTCCCCTTTCTGCTGTCCCTCTGGGTATTTCACTCCCCCCTTCCTCCACACCAAAGCACACCAACAAGGACACCACAGAGTCAGTGGCCTCCATTACAAGGCACGTCCCTATGGCTGCAGTGCCTCCTGCTCCACGGCGGACCATGCCGTCACGCCTGGAGCTCCCACCACAGCTCAGTCTCTTCTGTTTGATGTGACTGTTATCCCTCTTCCTCCTAATCCCAAAATCTGTATCGTTTTTGGCATTTTTTATTTGGTCACCTCAACAAGAACTGAGTTGTGCGTGGCTGGTTCTTGTGGCAGAAATCCTTTTGGCCACCTAAGAAGCCTCAGCCTTTTTCCACTGAAGTGGCACAGCGAGGCTTTGCTGCAGCTGTTATAAAATTGTTAGAGATCCGCCACAAATGGATTTTGTCGGTGCTTTAAAACACACTCTCCCTCCATTTCTGGCAATTACTTTGTTAGGTTGAAAGAACAAGATTCAGCTTTTTTCCCTCTCAGTTTCACACTGTGTCTAAAAGGTGGAAGCAGCCGTCTTCTGCTAAGGCGAGCAAAAACGAGGACTAACAGCAAAAGCAGCATTTGGGAGGAACTACCACGAGCTGAACATAATGTTTCTCACTTTTCTTTCCCACTGTTAATTGCCTGATGACATGCTTGGGTTGTAATCTGCTTAGCAGCAAGACAATTAAAGTAATATCCTCCATTCAAAAAGCAGCCCCAGGTGTTTGCTCAGTCTGCTCGTGAGTAAACACCTTCCCCTGTTTTCTTGATCTGTGTAAAACAATCTCGAAACTTTTCTCAGAAATCTCCTGTGTTATTTAAGAATGCTGATACCTGATCCTGCCACAGCTCCCACCCATGTCCCGCTGATGTCAGCCTTCATAGCAAAAACAGCTTGCAAGGCTCTTTTGTTATATTTCACTCACATCTTCTTACATTGCACTAGATCAGGTCTGCTAATCCCAACACCAGAGAAGAGTGTTGAAATTTACAGCTGCATGTGTTTGGTAATTTTTGGTATTTACACTGGAGGGGACATGGCTCCAGTAATAACTGTAATTAATGAAATTACAAATCTACTCTCCTGCACATAGAGGAGCGTGAAACAGCAGCTGACTTGCCAAATAAGCAGCTTTTCATGGGGTCCTACAGCTCCTTTCCCTGCCTCCTTCCCCACTCCCTCCTCCCCAGCAGAACGTACATATTGTTTGAAAGTGCAATGTATATATATGCTTTGCTTTTGCTTCCAAGGTGGTACAGGACAAATGGTCATAAAAATAAATACGGGGCACAGACTGCACATGTGGAGGTGTTAAAACCCCATGCTGGAAAGACAGAGGTTAACAATCAGCTTTCCTCCAGGGAGCTCTCTCTTTTACAGAGGAGGGAGAAAAAAGATATTTGTGCATCTAAAGCCATTAAACCCTTTTCCAAACAATTTTGACACTCAGAGAATCCCAGGAAACAGGTCACAGGAATCGATTGCCCCATGGTAGAGATTGTGGTCTAGTGGAACCCATTCCCCTCTGTCTAGTCGGTGGCTTGGTGCACTGCTCCAGGGACAGGTCCCAGGGGTGGACCTGAAGCCAAACTACCCCTGCCTTTTGCTGGGGTGCAGGTACCAGGGCTGTTCTCTTCGTAGTGAAGGAACACATCACATAGTGCCTGCCAGCAGGATGCCACAGGGGGACTTGGCAGCACCCAGTGCACACTGGGGGCTAGTGCCTTTCCATCCCCGTTAGCTCTGGGAAATCAGTCAGCTCCCTGATGAGCAAGTGTGGAATAATCAGTCGGTTCTGCTCTGTTAAGTGTTGTACAGATGGGCCGTGTTGATTTGTCTATGTTGAAATCCTGATGTGTCCACTACTGCCAAAAACAAACTCACCTGTTTTCCTTTCTGTTTTTTCTTTCCAGTTTGACAAGTACGCTCCCAAATTAGACAACCCTTACTTTCGACATTCCAACGTGAGTGCTTATGTTTCTAGGTGGTGTCTTTGTTAACGGTTCTGCTTGCTCTTCTGCTTGTTTTTGATTGATCAGTAGTGTGAGTCATTCATTCCTAAAGCTCTTTTTCCGTCTTGATTTATTTTTTTAAGGTACACCATTTTCTTTGAGCTTTTTTTTTTTTTTTTTAATCTTTGTCTGCTGCATTTTTGCTGCTGCGGCTCTGTATTGCTGTGCCTGGTATGGCAGGGAATGCGCAGGGGTTGCTGAATCGGTGGTCGTTGCAGTGTCTTTGCAGCTGGTGCTTCTCACAGTGCAGCAGCCCGGAGTGCATGGCTCTTTCACAAGATTTTGCTCAGGTCACAGGAGTAAGTCAGACTGGTGGTTTCTTCCTGGTGCTCCCCAGTGCTCCAAAGCATAAAACTGTTATGTTTTAGGACTTAAAAATCTGCTGTACGTGCTCAAGAGAGACCTAAGCAAAACTTAACCCAGCCCACACAACCGCAAGGTGGTGTGCATGTTGCCTGTGGTTAGTGTGCAATGGAGCATCTTGTGGTTCTTTTTTGCTTTGAAAATGGAAGCAGATCACATTTCCAAACAGGATCGATTTGTTTACTACTCCAGAAAACCACAAAGTTAACCAAAAATGAACATAGAAGCCAAATTATTCCAGTTCCTCCAAGAATGGTGAATGCTCTGTGCTTCCTGCAATAGTTCCTCAAATTTTAAAGGCACACATGTTCAGCACTATTGAGAATACTCATCACATGATCACATTTTCCAAGTTTTGGCTTTGCTCATAAAAATTTTGAAAGCAAATTTAGCGTGTATATTCCCTGTGGCACTTGTTCGACACTTTACTATTTTTGTATGTGCCAGGCCTGGCACCTGCCTCCACTGCTGTTCAAGTTGTCCTGTGACATAAGCATCTCTTTTTCTTTTGTAGTTCTTTCCAACCTATCCTCCAGCAATGCCTGGAATGCCACCCATGCTTCCACATTCAGGTCCCTTTGGGTCACTTCAGGGAGCATTTCAACCGAAGGTACAGACTTCTTCTTTGAAGGCTTTGTTCTTTTGCTGGGAGAGAAACTGTATTCAGAGTTGTGTCCCCGGTGGTTTTGTAGCACATGATTCAACTAGCAGAAGTGCAACACAGGGTTGGAAGCGATCACCCCACAGATCAGTGAGCATCCCCTACGCAAAGCAGCCAACGCTTGAGCAGAAATTTTCTCTTGGCACTACAGATTGTTCCTTGGAAAAGGATGTAGTGGTTCGCCTGGGAGGTCAGCTGAAACTGGAGGAGAAGCATGCAGGCAAATGCATTATTTGATTGACATACCTACAGCTAATGTTAGGCCAATGAGGCCCAAATCATTTTATAAATTTAACAGGCTGAGATTGAGAAAGATAGCTGTGTTTATTCCCAGAAAGAAGGAGAAATTGACCGTACAAGTGTGAGTACAACAGGGAGAGACAGCTAGAAATGGGTAGAGCAGTGTGAAGGATCTGAATTTCTATTCCCAGCTCCAGCGCTGTCTGACCTTGGGCAAGTTGCTTGAATCTTCTGTTCCTCGGCTTCCTCATCCATAACGTTATCTTGCAGCGGGTTTAGAAGGGTCGATTAATGCCTGCAGCCTTCTTGGAGATAATGTTTGAAAGGTGCACTGCACATGTATCGTATCATTACAGCTGGCACTGACTGGCATTTCGAGGTGTTGCCGTGATAACCACCATTTTCGGTGAATTCTGTGGTGTGCACTGTTTTTTTCTCCCATTCTTGTTCTTTTTATTATCTGCTTTCAAATGTACAGAAAGTGTTAAATCCCTGCAACCAAGAAATGTGAATATAACATTAGTTTGAAAATGGAGCGTCTATTCCATTTTTAAGGTGCCATGTGTTTATCTTCCTTGCATGCTGTGATTTTAGAGATTTCTTATCTTGAACTGCATCTGCATAGAGCTCTGCTGCTGTCTTCGAGGACTTTAAGAACTAGCACTGTAGCCAGTGCTTTTCTGATTGCATTTGAAGGTCATTTCCATGGCCATGCTGGGTAGGGCTGTGCAGTGTGCTTTCCTCACTGATGTCAGTGGAGGTCAGTAACCAACCACTGCAAGTGAGGTCTCTTGCAACCTTCCCAATTAATTTCATTTTATCGATAGAACTTCAAGTATTTCCTCAGTGCCCACCTAATCTCTTAAATTATTTTTTTCTCCTGGATAAACTGCGAATAGCAAAGCCTCTAAAATGGCTTTGTTGGACAGCAATGCTGTGTGTAATGACTACAGAGCTGGGAGAGTAGCAGTTGCATCTAAGCAGAGGGAGCAGGAGGGAGAGAATGTAGGTATCCCTGGTTGAGATGACTGCTGTTCTTGCATGGAAGCCAGGGGTTCCCTGTGGACCCCAAGTTGTCGAGATCTGAACTTTATGTCCCAAGAAAAGCTGCACAAATAATGTGGAAGTGACAGTTTTTTTTCTCGCATGAAGAGAGAGTTGAGTTTTGCCATAAGGCTGCTGTTAATGAGGAGCTGCTGCTGCACAGACAGCATGCTCTTCTGGCTTCCACCTTCACTACAGAGTTTTGTAGATACCACCTTACTGTAAAATGTCAGTAGATCACAGAGAAGCAATTGTATGGCAAGAAGGAAGAAGCGAGCACAGACCCTTTATGCTTTTTAACAACCATATTATATGCAGATTTAATTCATTTTAATGATAGGTGAGAAGAATATTTGCTCGTTTGAATTTAAACAGCACAGGGTCACACTCTGGTGCAATGGTTAATCACTAGCAGCGCTTTATTTCTGGACAGTGCTGTATTTGCCTGCAATCTTATATCTCAAAAAAAACCAAAAGGTTGAAAAATGGATCTGCCACTTTGGCACGTTATTTTCCAGTTTTGTAGAGGAGACAGAGTTGAACTGCTCAGCAAAGCCACTCAAGTCTGTTGCATTGTTACTGCATCATTTGTCCGTGCTCTCCCTCCCAAGCTGTTTGACCAAAGCCTTCTTAATCACTATAGAGCTGATGACTTGGTTTTGGCATGCTGAATCCTGCACTTCTTGGTTTCCAAAGCAGAGGTCTTGGTTTTGTTTTTCCCCTTCCCATGTCAGTTGCCTACAGCTGTGTGTGTAAATCCACTGCACATAAATCCAGGCTGACGGTAAACTTCTCAGTGAGTTTCCCAAAGGCATTTCTCACAAGCTAAGAACTTGAAAAGGTCAGAAGTATTCAGTGTGCTTTGCTGGAGGAAGCTTTCACATCTTTCTCCAGGGGACAAAGGGACAGGATGACACCATGCTATTAACGTGTTGTGATCTTAAAAGTCTTGCCTGTATGATAGCTGTAACTTATTTGCCACCTTACATATACCTCAGCTGTCAGACTGGCCCTGAGAGCTCAGCTCTGCCTGGGGAGCTTGGTGACTTACCTCCACACACACAAGAATTCTGTTTTTAATGAATCTGGAAGTTACGTAGTCCTAGACAAATGAAAACCTTCCACACCCGTAATTCTACTTGTTCCTTGTGCAGTTGAAATCTACCATAATTTGACCTACAGTGTGAGTCACATAATTGCTCAGGGAACTAGGTTTAACCCCTTTGCACTCAGCTGTGTGGAGGCACCAGGTGCAGTTGATCTGGGAGTGGGAGATGGATGAATTCCAGAGTGAGAAGGCGAACGAGTTCTAGGGGATCGTCTAGGACAGGGCAACAGGTGGGATCCGGAGGAGGAGGAGGAACAGGGACTCATTCAATGAGGTGTTTAATTCTTGCTGGAAAATAATGGGATAAACAATGCAAAGCTATAAAAGACCCACAAGCACCTTCTAAGGTTTCTCATTTTGCCTTGTCAAAGCAAATAGATGGGCTGTTGCCTTTGTAACCATTGTGTCGTCTCACCCTGGATGGAAAGAGGCCACGGCCCAATAGGTGGAATACAGGACTAGGATGCTTGAGTTGGTCTGTTCCTGACTGTGGTACTGGCTGCTGCCTGAAACACTGAGGGAATCAATCCACCTCTCTTGTTTCCTCTCCTATTGGCTGCCTGTTTTGTCTAAAGAATAAGCTTCTGGGGGCAGGGACTGTCTCTTCCCATCCACTTGCATACTGCCTAGCACAGTGGGGTCGGTATTTCAACTGGGGCTTAGGGGTGCTGCCATAATTCTGCTGCTAAATAATAGATGACACAGTGATTAAATGCTGTTGGCTGTCAGTTAGAGATAACATTTAGCACTAATGTAGCAATATGCGTGTTCGAAGCACAGTACAAACATGGAATAATAAATGCTGTTAACATCTAATAGAGATGTTAAATGAGCTGTTGATATGACACACTTTTATTCACTCTCTGTTCTTGTCTTTCAGACTTCAAACCCTATCGACGTAGCAGGTAGACCAGGCACAGTCCACCATACGCTGCTGCAGAAGACTCCGGGGGTAGGCAACGCTATATAACCTTCCTTTGAGCTTCCTTTGAGTAAACAGAGTGATTGCTCATAAAGAAAAGAGAGCGGCTGACAAGTAAATTGGCCTTTCAAGACTCTTAATGGACTGAATTTTCTTTTTCTGATGAGACAACTGTGGCCTCCACCAGTCATGAATGCAAAGAGATGCACTGACTTTTTTTAACAAAGTCAGAGGGAAATGAGGCAGGAAACTTCTTCAAGGACTTTCCTCAAAGCATCACTTGGAGAGTAGTTTTATGCACTCCATTTCAGAGCAATTATAAGGTTCAGAAAAGCATGAGTACTGTTCATTTACTGGTATGAAGCTGCACTGTTTATCATAAAATTCTGCTGAGTCTGCTGCAAGGAATGAAAGGGAAGTTTTAAGCCTGCTTTAAGCCTTTTAGGTTTCCCTTGTCACGGGGGACTTCTCTGGAACATTGCTTTCTAAATGCTTTTACTCGTTCGGAGGAAGGAAGTTCCCCACCTTTCTGTATACTGACTAGTTTTAGAATAACTAATTGTTTTCCTTCTGCTTTTTCCATAGGTTTCAGACCCTTACAGGCCACCAGTAAGAGTAAGTAAGGTTTGTGGGGGATTTTATATATATTATGCGCGTGTGTTTTTGAAATTTAACATGTCCAGTAGAAAAATTGAAGCTCATCCTTTATTTAAAACAAAATGTCATTGTTGGCTCTTAGCTGCTTCTGATTAATAACTTAGAGGTTGAATCCCAACCATGTTTTGCATCCATTTTTGTACATTAATAGTTCACAGTATGAAATAAGGGTCACAGAAATAAATGACTGTGAGCGTGGGCAGACAGTCACAGACCATCACATTTGTGGTGGCTTAGGTCAGTGTGTTTTGTCTGTGATTCTGATGTTTCATAAAAACACTCTGTAGTGGTTGCTGCAGATCAGCTGACAAAGAGTAACGCATTCAGCTGTGGCACTGCTCATCCCTGATGAATCTTGCTCCATATGCTTCTCCCCAAATGCAAGCAGTCATAATGACCGCACATGGGTTAGCTTGCAGGCCTAGTGCAGCAAGCATGAATGAACAGGGCTCTTTTCAGAAACAGGATGGTTAAGTGTCAGCTCCTTTCTCTTCAGTACCTCATACTGTTCTTTGCAGCCATTTATTTGAGTTTATGAAGGAGAGAGCACAAGTATGAGAGTAAGGCCTGAGAGTGAGAGATCTCAGATCTCCATGAGATGAGGAAGATATCCCACATCCCACATTCTTCCTGTTTCTTCCCTTCTTAATTTAAACATCATCAGCTGCAGTACAGAAAAAAAACGTCAGTCATCTATTGTGCCATTTTAGTAATCAGCCTTTCTCGTTGCTCTGCTGCTAGACAGTAGGGGAAATGAAACTTTCTATCTGATGTAGATTGCTAACGTATAAATTAATCTAAATTCTTGCGTTTTGCATTGCAGAAGCCTGGGAAGTGGTGTGCGGTTCATGTACAGATCGCCTGGCAGATCTACCATCACCAGCAAAAGATAAAGGTAACAGCTTGTGGAACAAAGCCAAGTCTTCTGGCTTACACGTTATGTGGTTGTGACAGATGAGGAGGAAGCAAGCCTGTATTGATTAACTAACACATTCAGTGCTTCTAACATTTATTGTAGCAACTGTGAAGTTTACCTGAGGGCAAAGGAGTTGGGTTGAAGGGTAACAAAATGAGCAGGAGAAACTAAGTGTTCGGACAGAGAAGAGAGGTGGAGAGCTGCCTTGCCCAAAATCCAGCTTTGTACGAAGCACAGATGTTTAATGTCATTTCCCTTCTCTACAAGTACCTCCTGTGGAATATGGAGTATTATCCTAAAAAGGATTAAATGACTGATACTGTGAAGAATGTTTTAGCAAACATAAAGCTGGAGAGTGGGTTGATAGTTCCTGTGCTAGAGATTGTTGGGCTTTCTGCATTGCAGTGAAGATGGGGTGGCTGTGAACCTCGGGAGGTGACAAGATGCAGGAGCACCGCAGTGCTCCTGTGGGCTCCGAGCTCCATGTGGCATGCAGAATAAAAATAAGGTGACTTCTGTAGAGCGGTTTTTCTCATATTTCCTGCTGTAGGGTTTTGTTCCATTAACGAAGAATATTAAGCACTTAAATAAGCACTTCTAAGAGTTGTGTATGTCCTTTTTTCTCAGTAAGTAAACGTATCGTCTTGAAGCTGTGTACTTATCATGAAGCATACATGTTTTTCACTTAGGTGCAGTTCCTTGGGCTGGCCATGCTCGCTTCTGTAGGGGAAGGGTAAAAATAGCCCCTGGATGAGACTCATAGTCAGTTTTCTTCATCCCTTTCCCCATACCTTCATGCTGAGTGATGCTGGCCGGAGGAAAGACGCGGTCTAAAAACATCTTTCTCTTTCCAAACTGGAGAAGCAAACCAGACAAGTCCGTCACCCAGCTCCCAGGGCTTCTGTCGGCAGCTTTCTGCCCTCAGAATATTTTTTGTCAGGCTGAGACTGCTGACTGCTCCCGCGGTGCAGCACGCTCGGTGTATCATGTTGCATGCTCCAGTGTGTGCTGAGGGGCTGAGCGCTCACTTCAGACCTTATTCATGTGGATGAGGCAGGCAGCTGAGAGGCTGTGGAGTGAAATGGCCTTACAGAGGCTGTCAGAGCATGGCTGTGCTACGTGACCAGAGATGCTGCTGTCACTCTTACTAACTCTCCCTGGCAGTGCTAAGCAGCAGCAAGCCTCAACTCCCTTTCTTTTTATTCCATTTAAAAAAAAAAAAAAGGGCAATGCATAATCAGACTGTTTTTGTATCATTTGGCAGCAAATGCAGCTGGATCCCCACAAGCTCGAGATAGGTGGTAAACTTGACCTGTTCAGCAGACCTCCTGCCCCTGGAGTGTTTCCAGGCTTCCATTACCCACAGGACCTTGCCAGGCCTCTGTTTTCTACCACAGGTAAGGGAGGGTCATCATTTGTTGCTTCCCCCCCAAACCCCCCCCCAAAAAAAACACTGTATTTAATGTGTGTCTCTACAGCTGAGTATGCCTTCAAAACTGAAGTGGGTCAGATTGCTTCAGGGGGACTTGGAGGCACTGGGGATGGGGCTGTGAGTTCTCTGCATCACTGAGCTGCAGCACTTGGCTCTTAAAGTTGTGTTATGCAGCTGCTTCTTATGTGCTTCATTGAGAGACTATGGACGGATATTAAAGAGCAATTTTGACAAAACTTGAAAACTTGAAAAACTTGAAAATGTTTCTATTGCATAGGGTTGGAAACAGCCCTGGTTTCTTCCTCGCTCTTACATCCGCTGTGTTCTTCTTAGCTCATCCACTCATCTAGTTGTGCTTGTTTTCTGGGAACCTGAGCATTTTGTAGAATGGAAAACTACACTAACAATACTGAAAAATAGCACAGGTGTCTTTTTTTAAGCATTTGTTTTTTAACAAATTCCCTTACGTGTTTCAAAGTGCAGCCATCTCTAAGGCTTAAAATAGCATTGAATTTTTTAAAAGTAACTACTGTTTATGTAGATAAATTGCTTTCCAATATGTTGGAGAAGTAATTACAATTAATCCGATTACAAAAGTTCAGTAAGCTTCAGTGCACTGTTCTTGATATTTCTGACCACAGGAGACTGCAACTCTGACGTTTTCTCTTTGGAGGTCACTGATGCTTTTCATGTTGGTGCCCATTTGCCAGATGCTGGCTTTGTTCTGTTCCCTGGGCTCAAACTAGCCCTGGGCTTCTGCCGATTTTCTTTGAGATGCTAAAGTCAGCCTTCTCAGCTATCCATTGATATGGTACAGTTCAGCCCCTTATGTATGTAATTCTTCGACAACAAATGTAATTTTCTTTCCTAACTGTACTCTGCTTTTATGATGCAGTATTGCATCGTTACTGTTGAAATGAATGAGGTTAGAAGCGTTCTGTGTGTTTGGTCCTGAGCGTGACCAAAAAGCAACAGAACTGAATGAAGCTGAAACGTCGGTGGGAGGTGACTTCTGAGGGTGGGTGTCAGGTGGCCTTCAGGAGCTCCAGCAGTGTTCAGTGTCCTTCAGACCCTATCTGTGGATGAAAAGTCTTAAACCTCAAATGCAGGTTTTCACCGCGTCCAACTGCTGCTAATTCTAGCTGCATATTGTTGAACACTTCCCTGTATTTTGGTCTTTATAAAGGTACTTTGATGGTATGGAGCTGAGATACGTATTGCATCTGCTTGGATGCATAAGCCCAGCTGATTTACAATCCTCGGTCTGTTCTCCTGTGGCAGCTGTTTCCTTACCACTGGCTCAGTCTGCCCAGCGTTGTCATGACAAGAATCTTGCCTCGTGTATGGTTTTACTGCTGAATGCTGTCTTGGACGGAGTTTACCCTACCAGGCTGAAACAGTCTGTTGAACCAAAGCACCAGTCTAATTGGTATCTGGAGCTTTTTCTGTTATAAAGATGCAAGCGTGGCTTGCTTCTCCATTCATAAAAGCAAGAGGGGAATAGTGTGGAATAGATATATTAAAGAAGGCAAATTAATAAAAAAAACTTGTACTGGAGAGAAACAACCTTACAGCAGCTTGTCCATGAGTGTATTAATCACAACAGCCATCACATTAACTCTAGGTAAAGAGTGCTATCAAAGCGAGCAAACATTGCAGCAGTAATATAGAGATGAATAAATCTTTTGCTCTGCAATATCTGAGGCATTCTTTTCACCTTATCGAACAAGCGCGTCGTCGATGTGAATCATGGGTTCTGCCGCATTGCCTGGTTACTGTGGGAGACATAAGTTATCTGAGGGCCACCTGTCTTCAGGACGGATGTTCGGCTGCCTGGCAGACGCTATATTTAATAACTACCTGACAGCCTGCAATGCTGCTACCGGCTTTCTCCAGAGGATTTTTTATTATCAGCCCGTGTAGTTGAGTTTGTAAGCCGTCTCCTTTGAAGAAATCTCCCATCCATTATACACCTTCTGAAATCTTAAAGGATTAGAAAGATGACAGTCTCCATCCGTCTTCAGGCATTGGAGCAGTCAGAATGTTTATAGATAACTTCAGGTCTCATACCCGTGGTCTCTCTTAAGTTTCCTCAACTCATTTTCTGGCTGCTTAGGTTTGTGGTGCCCAAGCTGGTGAGGGATGGGAAGCACTGTCTCCCTCTCAGGCTTTATAGTCTGCTCATATCTGAACACAAGTGCGTTTTACAGTGCTCTGAGCTCTGGCACCAAGGAAAACCAGGTCGTGGACTGACCAGCACCTCCATAAAATCCTGTGCTTGGCAAAGTGCTTCTGTCATTGTGTGGAATGACAAGTTTCTAACAACATGAGAGAGTTAAAGTATGGCAGGTTTTGCTTTCTGCGGGAGAGGCTCAAGTTGTTGCATGTAGGCAGCATCTGAAAGCTGTGATAGTTGATAGTTCTGCTTTGTTTGCCGAGGCAGAAGTACAGGCAGAGGAGGCACTGAATGGACATCATAGCCCAAACATTTGCAGAGGGAATTTGTGCATACGTCTGAAACATAAATATTCAAAACTAGATTTTAGGTGCGTTCTGAAAATCATCTGTGCTGATCTCAGGGGGCTAAATCCAAGCCCTGGAGATTCCCCAAACACACAGTCATTACCAGTATATATGGGAATCGATCTTCCTCCAGAACCTGTGTATCCCTGTGCCAGGGGACAGCAGTGCTTTCACATTATACAGTTGCAAACCAGTTTGTCTCAGTGTGTGTCTGCCTGCACCAGTGGCAAATCTTTCATTTTCTCCTCTGGTTTTCCCTTTTGAAGCCCACCTGAGCATGAGCTTGGTGCACCTGGGAATGCAGGACAGACCAGCTCATTTCCCAGAGGGCAGCGTGGCACCATGGCTGTGGGCAGCATCTAGGAGAGGAAGAAATCCCACGAGGGAGCCTGTGGCTGCAGAGACAGATGTGAGAGCGTAGATGAGGCTCTCAAGGGAGAGGCGTGATTGATGTTCCCTGCACGCCTGTCCTTAACTGGTGTTTCATTTAGACACAGTCACTTCCGAGCACCTTCTGTCTGGGCCCGTAACTTGGGCTGACCCTGTTTAGTCTAAACACAAAATGATGACTGAAAACACCAGCAGAGAGATTCGCTGCCCCGTTACAGCAGGTGAGCAGCAGTGCCCGCTGCCTCCCAGTGCCTCCTCGTCCTTCAGAGAGCACTCAAGAGAAATCCCACCCTTACCTCACTCAGCTGCTGTGTGGGATCTTCCCCTGCCTGCGCGATGCTGAAACCTGGTCTGCACCTTTGGATATGATTCTTGAGTGTGATGGCCAGGGTCTCTGTCACCTGCCACTGAACTAAAATGGGACCTTGTTCTCACAGGTGCAACGCATCCAGCCACCACCCCCTTTGGTCCTTCGCCTCATCACAGCAGTTTCCTGCCTACTAACCACTTGGCAGGTAAGTGTGAGTAAACCCTGCCTTCACCTTTACACTTCTGACCCGGTCCTGGCTCTCAGCAGGGCTCTGCCTGAGGCACTGTAGCAGTAGCGGAGGGAGAGAATAGAATTGTCTCAGGGATGAGAAGCTCGCTTGGAAGTCCTCCCACCTACGCCGGCTTCCCAGCACACCCTCTCTCATCTCTTCCAAAGGAGAGGAGTGGGATTAGCAGACCCCCCCTCTGAGAGGGGAGGGCATAGCACTGCACACAAACTGAAACCTGACCTCTGGAGCCCTTCTGTGCTGCTGAAATGTGCCCAGGGAAACAGGAAGTTTTACTTCAGAGGTACCTCAAACAAGTTTAACATGGGCTCCTCCCACACCCTTCCTCACCTATGAAAGTTCTTGGCTGTGTCCTGTATTAAAGTTCACTGAACAGTTCCTGGCAAATAGCTGTTCTTCACATTTTGCCAGTCTTTCAGTTTCCTAATTGGCAGTAAGTAGAGCTTGATTTTTTAAATTTCCTCATTTTAAAAGCTCACAAGCAGCTCATTGCCAATTAAAGATCAAGCTCTGTTGATTAATGTTGTAGTAACACTCATCCAATCAGTAAATGCAGCGTGCCACATGACCCAGTAGACTTCTTTCTGTTGCAAATACCCAGATTTACAGTTTCTGAATGTCCTGTCAGAACTAACTGTATCCCTACAGAGTCACCCAACTGCAAAAAATAAAAGGGGAGGGGCAAGAACAGCTATTTCAAAATAAGTAAATAAGTGGATAGCTGTTGGTGTAAAACTCCAAGCTGTTTCTGCTGTTTGCCTTGGTATGTTAAATATAAGGATGTCCATGAGGAAATGGGAAGCACTTAACATGGCAAGTTAAATACTGTAAAGGGACAGCCAGAAAGTCAGTGGGCAGAAGGAGTTGTTTCAAGATGACCAGCAGGAAAGCAATGGGAGTACTTTGTAACCTGCAGCTGTCTTTGGAGGGTATAAGCCTGAGCTGGGCACTCAGAGAGGAACCCTTTGGTGATGGGTGTCTCCAGTGAAGAAAAAGGCAGGACTTTAAAAAAAACAAGTGTCAGTAAGGCTAAGGCCATGCTATCATTTCCAGCACCACAATGATCAAGGAAGCAATTATGGGAGAGGATTTGGGCACGAACAGACTCACATGTTTACTTGGTGTATGGATGGATGTCTATGGGAGTTAGCTTAGGACTGTCTCTGTGCACCATTACAATGAGGGCAGAAGGCTGTATAGAAGAAGGACAGCAAAACAATGTGTCTTCCTCAATTTACTGACCTAGGAGCCTGCTGATATTCTTCCAAAGCAATCGCAGTGCTTCAGGTATTACTGCTGATAGGGAAGGGGAGTTAACAATTTAGCAGCAGCCATCCTAATTGCAGCTATAGAACTTAATTTCTCGCTCCCCTCTGATTGGCATACAAAAGTTTATTGCAGCACCTGTTTGCAGAGTGAGCACTGAATCCCTTCTCCATTTTAACATGCTGGGAATTTTCTGTGCAAAGAACCTTGCGATGAGAAGGATCAGCTTAAAGTCTGGCCTAATCCTACTTGGATTCAGACCGTTAAGAAGGGGAGGGGTGCATTTCATTCTCCAACATTCTTGGCTAAATGCCTGCTAAATCCCTGTTTGCCTTTCCAGATCCATTTAGCAGGTCAAGCACCTTCAGCGGCCTTGGGAACTTAGGCAGCAATGCCTTTGGAGGATTAGGCAGTCATGCTCTGAGTAAGTACTGGCTGGGTTACTGCAGACAAACATCCCTTCCAGAAAAGCCACATGCTAATATTTACAGCAGCTGGTGGTAGTTTTTAAAGAAGTTTATTTCCTAACCTCCATTCTCCTATCTGAAAACACTGCACCTAAGATTTCCAGGTCTCTGCGGTGGGAGCTTTTCTGCATGTCACAGACATCAGTGGCCGTGCTCTGTGCCTCCTCACTGCTGAAGGCCGTTGCCTTGTGTGCTCCTAGGGGTGCTGGAGCTGCTTGACCCCGCTGAGCTCTGGCACGCCATGGACATCTGAGATAACACCCTTCAACAGTGGAGATGGACAGTGGGACAGCTACTGATAGTTCTCCTAATTCAGTGTGTAGACTTTCTCTGTAACCAATATCTGAAGTTTAAATCACCTGTATAAAATAATTGTACTTCAAAAACATGTTACCTGTAGGTAAGACATGCTTGAGAGCCACACATAAGAGAGCATGCTTATGCATCTCATGGTGCAACAGGAATCAGTTGAAGATTGATGGAGGAAAATCGTGTGACTGTTCTAAAAAACCTACAACCAAGCTCTATTTTTATCCACATGCATACAAACCATTTACCACCATTTTTTAACAGAAAGTCCTTGAATACTCAGCTGCAGGCGCCTGATTGCTTGTAACTACCCAGAAATTAAAGGTTCTGCCAGTGAGGGGAGCTGAGGAAGAGTATTGCTTTTATGCTGGAACGTGTGCAGGGGTGGGGGGAGAAAAGGAGCTGGGCATTTTCATAAGTCATCTCTGAGTTATTCGGATGTGCATAGCTAAAGCTTCCTCCACCAGTAGCCTTAAAAAGGCTGGTGGGTCTTTGGCCAGTGCCAGAGGTATCTCTGACCCCCTGCTTGTAGCTGCCCCTCGCCATGAGCTCCACGTTAAGAAGTCTTGAAAGGACAGCTCTGGTTTTACTCTGTGTTGTGCAAAATGCATTAGTAATGATTTGGTTTGAAGTACTTTTAACTCTTCCTCCTCCCCCGCTGTTATTCTAGCCCACAACAACATTTTTACTCACAAAGACGGCCCGAACCTGCAGAATTTCAATAATCCCCATGAGCCGTGGAACAGACTCCATCGGACCCCGCCGTCCTTCCCAACACCTCCGCAGTGGCCCAAGCCGAGCGACTCTGAGCGAAGCTCCTCGGTGACAAACCATGACAGAGACAGGGAGCGGGAGCCCGAGAAGAGGGATCTTTCTCTGAGTAAAGACGACAGAGACAAAGAGAGGTGAGCAGTGTGTGCTTCTGGGCCGTTTATTCCAGTTCTCTTTTTCCTCTGTATTTTTTCTCATTTTTCCTTCACCTTCAGCTCCCATCCTAAAGTCACCTTCAGAGCAAAACATCGCTTGTCTTTGAAGCAGCTGATAGCCGTGTCCCCCAGATCAGTGCAAGTACTAGTGGCACAAAAGAAGTCTCTGCCTTTTAGGATTTGTCCTCTGTGGAAATACAGCCGGCTCATCTTTCCTTCCCTGCTAGCGGGTTACTAAAAATCGCCAGGTTGGGAAAGGGAGCATGTCAGTGTTTTCAGGGGGTACTTGGCTGTTTTCAGCAGCCTCCTTTAGCAGCGCCACAGATTGTGAAAGGGTGGAAGTGGTATTGTGGTGGGTCCTTTGTAGACAGTCATAGCTCTCATTACAGGTACGCTGATGAATTCAAGTGTTAGCTGGACGTTAACGAGATAAAAATGCAAATGTCTGTATCTGGAGCAGTATGCATGAATTCATTAGTAAAACTGATCTTAAAAAACTACACTGTAGGCAAACCCTTATTAATGATGGCAGAACTATATCACCTGAGCTATAGATACGTCATTGGCTTCCAGCTTTATGATTCTGAAGCTTTACATTTTGATTTTGAAGTTCTTTATAGTTCAGACCCTGGCTATCTCCAGCGGTCTATTTCTTTGTGGGCAGTAGAAGCCTGCGAGCCTTAGATGTGTGCATTTGACTGCTGATCGGGGTTTTGCAGTTTGCCTGGAGTGCTTTTAATGAGCTCTTCAGGCAGTGCCTGTGAACAAGATTACATAGAAGCAATAGGCTGAGAATCATCTTGCTTTCAGTGTTAAACTGTCTGACACCCTTGTATGAATAGTCATTCAGATGGGAAGCTCCCTTGTTGGCTTTAGCATAAATCATTTCCAAACCAAGGTTACTTCACTCTCGAGAGCGTTCACACAGGGGTTAACATCTCTATTACATTTCTATTAATTCAGCTTAAGCTGTCCCCAGTATCCATGTTTGGACATGGTTTTAATAAGCTATATCCCTGACCAGCAATCAGGACTACCACAGAGGGTTAGCAACTGTAATCATAAAGGATAAATACTGAACTACCCAAAACACCTCCAGTCCTCAGCACTGTGGCCTTACGGCTCTCAAACACAAACTCAGCACCAAAGGTAGGCATCACTGAGCCCCTCCAGCATAACGCACTTCTCTCAATCACACCGTCATACTCTGCATTTAAAGTACCTGTCATTCAGAGCAGAGTGCTTCTAAAAGGTGAGCATTATTTATTCACTTAAGGACGTGGGAATAAGTGCAACTATTTGGCTTGCTCAGAGACAGAAACATAAATCCCATTCTCACTGCTGCTTCTTCACAGAGGACATTCTCCTTGAACCCCTTGCTCCTCATTGCCTTCATTCCTTTTCTTGGGCTGTGTGGGGATGTTTTCCTTAGGCACCTAGCTGAATTGACAGAATGCCAACAGCACACACTTCACTGCAGCTCCGTAGAAAAATAATCATCATCTCGTGGCTGCTTTTAGTTGTTGAGGCTGTCTCACAAAGGACCCGTGTACGTTTCCATAGGTTTCCAGAACAGCTCTGTTTTGTGTGCCTAGATCCATGCTCTAGGAAAGGAGCCACACAGTAAGGAGAGTTGTAGCCAAGGAAGTCATTGTCTGGCAGCAGGACGTGTGTGCACACACAATAACCACCTTCTTTCAAAAACAATAAACTGTCTGTACTTCTTCATTTCTTAGAGAACAGTGAACTAGCCCTGTGAGCTGCCTGAAGGCAGGTAGTTCATCCCTTGCAGTGAGTTCCACAGCTGTAGCTGATGCTAGCAGAGCTTTCCAAATCATTTTCTGAGCATTCTGAAATGGTGCAGCCAGGCACAGCGCTGTGTGTGTCCAGCATCATGTGTATCTTTGTTTGCACAAACCCAAGGACATATCTGCACTCTTTTTACAGAGACCTCATGGATAAAAACAGACATTCAAACAGATCCTCACCGGCATCAGCTCCAGTGACGCATCAGATAAGCAATCTCATCCGCAGCAACAGCCAGACCTCCAGTGATCCCATCAGGCAGGTTAGCCTCGCTGAAAGGGAAAGGTCCAAAGAGCCCGAGCGAGAGCACCCTGACCGGCTGAGAGAGCCACCCATAGCAGAACACAAGATTAAAGAGAGCCGTTCCCCAGTGAAGGAAACTCCAAGCCATGATAAGAGACCCTCTGAGGACAACACAAAGCCAGTAATCCAGTCTGTATCCCCGTACAGCAAACCTGCACTAAGTGAGAGCTTGAAGCTTACCAATCTGATGAGCAAGGACATGGAGAGAAAGACAGAGCTTCCCAGTGACCTCCAGAAGATTAAGAATGACATCAAGGTCAAAGAGGAAAGGAAGGAAGACAGCGATGTGCTGGTGGTAGGCTCTGAGCCTTCACAGCACTCCCGATCAGTGGAGCATCCCCCGCCACCTACTTTGCACGGATTATCATTGCCTCCCTCGATGGCAGCCTCCATGCCTATCTCCATGGGCAGCGTGCACCAGATGAACAACATGAACGTGCTGGACCGCAGCAGAATGATGACCCCGCTCATTGGCATGAATCCTTTGTCGGGAAGAGAGAGGCTGCCACATCCCGGATTTTCCTGGGACCCAATGAGGGACCCGCTGCGAGACGCCTACCACCGGAGCTTGGACCTGCACCGCCGAATGGACTTCCAGCTCCGGACAGATCCTATCCACAGGTTCCCTACCACCTCCGGGTTTTACGACCACGAGCGTTCTTACAGAGACAGGGAGCCGCACGACTACAACCACGAGAACCTTCTGGAAGCCCGCCGAGAGCAGGAGCGGTTGCGGCAAGTGGAGGAAAGGGAGCGCTTGCACTTACGGGAAGAACTTGAGCGTGCCAGAATGCACCACTTGCACTCGTCCCCTATCGAAAGTCACCTGGCACACGTGCCATCCTTCATGCCTCATTTAAGCGGGATGCATTACCCCAGACTGAGTCCATCCACTGCCATGCACAACGGGATTCTGAACAGGAACCCTCCGACTGCGGCGCTGAGCGCCCCGCCGCCCCTTGTGCCAGCGAGCAGCACCCGGCCTGCCTCCCCCCGCAGGACTACTCCGCTCACTAACTCAGAGTCCAGGGACTACTCCCCCTCTAGGAACCCCAAAGAAGTAGAGGCCCGATAGTCCCCCACGCGGAATTTGCAGCTCTCCTGTATATAAAACGAACGGGGAAAAAAAAAAAAACAAGAAAAAGGAAAAGAAAAAAAAACAAAAAAAACCAACAAACAAAAAAAAAACGACAAAAAAAAACACAAAAAACCTTTTACAAAATGCACTGCTGTAAACTTTTTTTTTTTTTTTTAATGTAAAATTTGTAGAAGTTAAGCACATTTCCATAAATAACGGGGTCGGGGGTGCAGACTTTCCAACAAGAAGGTTGCTGAGAATGGGAATTTAATATATAGGTATTGATTTTTGGTTTTGTTTTTTGTTTCTGTGCTAAAAAAAAAAAATGAGTTAAAAATAACAAGTTTGTACATTTTTTCCCAGATGTGAGAAACGTTTTTAATGGATTTGTATTTTTTTTAATTTTGTGCTCTTTATTCACTTAGAGGAAAAAAAAAAAAAGAAGAAATTTTGCTTTTGTTTTTAGTTAAATTTGCATTTTAAAGGCCTCAGATCCTTAAGAAAAAATACCCAGGGTTTCTTAAAAGTATTATTTATGGAAATACTGTAGTTTTACAGTCCACTGTGAGGTTCCCTTCTGAGGCCGAATGATCACTTACCTTGGTACTTTGGAACCGAAGTTACAGATATATATTAAAATATTAATAATAATAATAATGTACAAAACTGTTTGTTTTTTGCCTTATTATATTATGCAGAAATTTAAGAGGAATTTTTTTTGACTTCTTGTTTTAAACAAAAGAAAAACAACAAAAAACAGAAAACGAACTGTAAATATTCTGTTAATATAAATGTACACCAATATTAAATTCTTAACATAGGTAGACTTTATAAAAATGGTTTCTAGAACCACTCTGGTTATTTGTTAACATGGTTACAACTCATACTCTTGTCACAGTCAGAAATTCACACTCAGAGCGCTACGTACGGCATATATACTTCAACTATGCAAGAACCTGGAGGCAGGTCTTAGTGGATGCTGGGGGGAGGAAGGTTAAAAACAAAACAACCCAAAAACAACCAACTGGCGACGACGGAGACCGATGGAAGCGGCACGTGAGCAGGAAGAGGGCGGCTTGTGTTTAACAAAAAAAGGAGAGACTGGATTTTTTTGTACAAACGCAAGGGACAGTTCGGCGAGGAAGGAGAGGCACGCTCCTGGAAGGGAATTTTGGTTTCCTACTCTTCAAGCTGGCAGAAGCAGATGGAACTGGCACAGTACCATGCGGCAGACCCTTTCCTTATTTTTTTTTTTTCCTTTTTTTTTCTCTTTTTTTGTGTTGTGGGCAGGATCGCTGGCAAGCAAGGACAATTTTCCGTGGACCCCTTGTGCTAATTGTGCAGTGTTCTTATTGGAATCTGTATACAAGACAAAGTAGAATTTTAGGAGTGCAAAAAAAAAAAGTCTAATGGTTGATTAAAAAAAAAGAAATTCTGATATATTATCTATAGTACATGAAGACCATAAGCAAATGTTTGTTTCAGTGTGGTTCTGCCTTGAACTGCTTTTTGGCATGATTTATTTTTTATTTCCAATTTTACTTTTCATCCATATGTAAATTTTGCCATGTTTTACTTGCTGTACCATCCCCCCTCCCTTATTTTATTTTTCAGTGTCCATGTTTTATATATCCTGGGCTTTTTCTCTCTAGTTAATTCAGCCATCCGCTACTATTTTCTTGGCTCTGTAACTCTTGTTTCCCCCCCCTTCCCCGTCCTCCCCCCTGCACCCCCTGTAATTTTAAACATTCAGTTTCCTTGTAGATCAATGAAGATAAATACAACATTGATTTTGGATGAAAACGGCGGTGGCGTGTTTGTGTGCGGTGGCCGGCGCTGCCGACCGGAGCCTGACGGTCTGGGACAGCAGCTCGGAGCCGGGGCTGGTGCTGGGAGAGGGGCCGGCTTTGGTTTGTAGGCCTGTGCTCCCGGTGCAGAGGGTGGAAAAGAAGGGCCCTGCTCTGTGCAGCTGGCGGGGAGGTGGCTGCGGGAGGGCTGCAGCACGGAGCTGCTCTCAGCTGTCTCCGTTTGCTCCCCCAGCTCTTCTGTAGGCTGAGAGCAGAGATCTGCGGGGCCTGGAGAGCTGCTCCGAACCCCCGAGCCCTCAGGGGCTGGTTGAGCAGTGGGCGGCTGCGCTTAAACAGCATGTTACAGCTTCTGTTCTGAAGTTTGTGTGTGACTAAATTACCGAGCGTAAAAAATAAAATGAAGTGAAATAGCAGGGTCCTTAATCTGATGAAAGGAGGCTTAAGACAAAATAGGCATTAAGAATCAGCACCTGCTCTCCCAGCTGAAACCGGAGCACCGTACGACACATGGTGGAAGTGCAAAGTGTGTCGCACTCGGCATGGAGACATTAGTCATGCTGGCTCAGGGGCTGTAACTCTCCCCCCTCTGCCATTGTCCGGCGCGCCATCGTGTTCGGCATCACCTCTAGTGCAGACTTGACCAGGTCAGCCTCGCTAACCTCTGTTAGAAAGAGTCCGTAGCTGCCTCGTCCCAGCTCTGTGTGAGCTAGGGGCTTGTCAGAGCATGCTGCAGCAAATCCCAGCGTGGGCCATGCCCCTTGGAAACACTTGGCCCATGCAAGGTTTGGAAAGCGAGCGTTAAATCGATGCCGTGCTGCCGTGGCATTCCTGAAGGATTGCTTACTGCAGCCACACCGGTGCCAGAGGAATTCATCATGGTGTGGCGGTCTGAACATTAAAAGCAGGTCAGTGCTTTGCCGTGTGCTGTGCTAGGAGGCGTTGCTCTTACACGTTCGGAGGATGACCCATCAATAACGCTGCACTGCAGTGAGATTCCTGCGGAATTGCACTGGGATGGATATCAGCCTTCTCACAACACGGTTCATCATGATTAATGGTATTATTACCTAAACACAGAAACTAATTAATTCAGCCCTATTCCTTTAAGCTACCCCAGCTGAGCCTTCTTCTGTTCAGAAGGACTGTAACACAACTTCCTGGGGTTTATGCATTTCTACCGCCGTCGAGCTTTCATTCCATGCCCTTCTTACCATTTTTATTATTCTTTCAGGCTTCTCCCGAGAGACTTCCCTCAGCCACTGACAATGGGAGGGGGGAACTTAGCAAGCAAATGACAATGGGACAAAGGATGGGATTTGCCAGGTTCGTGGTTTGCCTCAGGCAGCCTCTGCTTGTAAGCGCGCTCAGGAGAGAGCCAGGGACAGCAGCTCTTGCACTTGTCTGAGCACAGTGCTGCTGCTGGGAGTGGGGTGCATGCACCCTCCCTTTATCAGCCCAGTATGGACCAGCCTTTAAACAGGAATACCCGGGAGATCGTGCGTGCAGGAAGCAGATGGTCTGTAATGAATCCTCAGATGATTTGTTAAAATGCATTGTTTTGTTTGGTTTGGTTTTGACAAAAGGATCTTGAAGTTCCCTAAATAGCAAGTTTTATTGCCTAAAATAAGCATCTGGGAATTCCCGTTCCTGTATTTACAGTGTTTGGGGTTAGCTGTGGGTGACCCGAGAGAGGAACAGAGCACTGACACGGGGGTGCCCGGGGCTCCTCTGCCAACGCGGGGCCAATGCAGCACTCTGCACAGAGGGTGAGAGCATTTCAGAGCGTCTCCTTAAGGGCTTGTCAGATGGAAAAGATGGAAGAGAACTGACCAAGAGCGTGGTAGGTTCCTTTCTGGGACCAGTGTTGTTCTTAGCATCTCCCCACAGTGAACCACAAGCTGCTAACCTCCCGCCTGCTCTTAGGGATGCACTCAGCCACTGGTGTGCAGCTTCCCACCGAGCCCATCCATCGGGCACAGGAAGCCATGCCCTGTCTGCCAGCCCCTGAAGGGCTCTCAGAAGGGGAGAAGCACACGAGATGATCTCCTGCCCTCTATACACAAGTGGCAGCGCACACCACTGACGAGCACCTGCCTCCCCATGTGCCTGGTCATGCTGGTGGGTCCTCAGCTGCAGGAGGTGAGGTCTTCTACAAGCTCTGCAAGGAGAACAAAGGAAAGGGAGAAATTTTACAGTGAGGGTTTTTTTCAGAACTAAGATGGCTCCGGATTACTGCTTTGTTCAGTGGATGTCTGAGTAACTACAAGGTGTGAAAAACTTCTGACAAGAAATCCAACCTGCTGCTGGTTTGCGCTAAGCCCCTTTGGACAGAAGAGGTGGTACAGTACCGTAAAACAAATGGTTGTGGCTTCTGTTTTAAATTTAAAAAGCATAGCTGAATCCTTAGCACACAGGGCTGGGAGCTCTGAGGAGGCCGAAGCCTGCGCTGCTCTCGTGGGCTGTGCAGGCCGTGCATCAGAAGGCAGTGACACAGCTCAGCCGTCCGAGCAGGCGATCTGTGAGTGAGGATGGCTCTGGGGGTCACACCACGCCAGGTCTGTCCTGAGGAGTTTCACCAGTCGAACTCTTCTGAGCTCTTTGGAATGGTTTCTCTGTGCCCTGCAGCCAGTGTGTGCACTGGATGACTTCACGCAGCCAGACGTGGCCAAAAATGTGCCTCTGTGAACTAATGAATTGGTTTAATTGTCTGCCAAACCTGCGAGCAGCCAAAAGTAACAAATTAAAGTTTACAATCCCGTGGTCTCATTTACAAGGGGATAATACAGCAACTGTTTATTTTGTGAGATGTTGGAGCGAGTCAGGAGAAAATCACAGCCCCTGTACGATATTCATCATCATCATCATCATCAAAATACTTCTAATAGAAAACACCGATGTTGTTTTGCTCCGTCGCCGTGTGCTGTGGTTCCAGCCTGCCTGGCTGCCGAGCTGCAGCGCAGTGCTGAGCCAGGGCTGAGCTGCTCCACAGCCCCATTTAACACATGGAGCTCAATGGAGCCCGATGGAGGCCGTGAGCCGCAGCTCCTCGGTGGGGCCGGGCCGGGGCTCCCCAAGGGCGCGGTGCCTGGAGCCCACACCAGCAGCTGCAGGGCCAGGCGGGCTCTGGGTGCTGGGGGAGCAGGCTGTGGGAACACGGCAGCAGTTGGCTGGTTTCTCCTCAGAATAGATGGGGGCCGTGCGAATGAGCCGGGCAGCCCAGAGAATGGCTGTGTCACCAAAGGCAGCTGAATGGGAACGGAGAGGGGAAAAATAAATAAATACGTGCATGCATCCCCGTGAAATGACTCCCTCCCCATTCAGACCTTTCCCTTTATTTCTTCCTTTGAGAAGCGAGGTTATCGGGTCTAACATCACATCCAAACATTTCGGCGCTCGCATTATGCGGGATGCTCCAAGGTCAGCGCCTGCAGCTGTAAACTCATTAGTCTTGTCTTTTGTGAGAGAAGAAAGCCTCTTCATTCCTCCCTCGCCCCCTTCCCCCCTAATTAAAATTAAAGTATTTCCTGGCCAAAAGTCATTTCTGCATTCATTCATCTCAATTCTTTTCTGTTTGGATAAACCACCCTCTGGTACTCCGAGGGTGTTATGTATACAAACTATAAACCCTTAATGGTCCTGCCGTGTGTTATGACTGGCCTAAGGAGCGAGCGCAGGCTCTGAAAAAGCGGTTCTTGGCAACGCTGTGTGCGGAGCTCAGGCTCATCCGTCATATGCAATTAGAGATTAAAAGTGCTTGATGGACTATGGGGCAGCCCAGCTCGGAGGGAGATTAGGAATGTAGGAAAGAAAAGGCAAACAAAAGCTTTTATCTCCGCGCAGCAGTGGCTGCTACAAAGCGGGATGGGAGGACAGGCCTCATTCTCCCGAGGCACCCACGGCCCTCCTGGCCCCACAGCCGCTGCGCTGGGCCCCACAGCCCCACGGCCACCCACGGCTGTGTCACTGCCCACGGCTGGAGGACGCTCCGCTCCGTGGGTGCTGCGGGGGCTGCAAAGCCCTCAGTTGCTGGCATGGGGCACTGTGCCCCACAGGAGGCAGCTGGAGGCACTGGGGGGGGGGTGTTGTACAGGAGGGTAGCAGTGGTGCTGCTTTCTGGAGTAAGGGGTGACCTCCTGGCTGGAGTCCTGCTGCTCCAAAAGGGTTTCCTACCCATAGGCAGCAAGAGAGCGGGGCTGGAGGTGCCCAGCCTGAAGGAAGGATCTCCTTTCCAAGTTCCGTTATAGAAGCCCCAGTCAGCCCTTAGAGATGCATTTAAATGGGTTTTCTCAAGCGTTAACAGGCGACTGCCCTGCATTCAAACTGACTTTCTGCAGGTTGTGCAGAGAGTGGTGTGAGTAGGTTTCTTCAAGTACGTGTGATTGCTCATAGCTGCTGAAGTTGATTTGAATCACTTGCTGCTGCGCTCACCAATTTAGCCTGATAAATTGTGCATTATTAAATGGGGGAAGGGAATGGGGCTGCGTTCTCCCTGAGAAGAAAACGCAGCATTTCTCATCAGCGAGGAGCGACTCGTCTCATCAGCACAGCCTGAGAAAGGCCCTAATGAATCATTTGCACCTGAGAGCAAAAGTCTTCTGCATTTCCCATCACCGCTCGTGCTCTGAGATTTGGATCCCATGGGTTCTGCCCAGAGCCACAGGGCTGGGGTTGACCTTACCCAGCACTGGAGCCGAAAGAGGTCTGCATTGCTGCAGTGCTGTTTCTAATGCACTGCATGAGCACGGGGCCCACAGACCCCCACCCCACCCAGCTCAGCACCCCATGGGGCCCTGCATGCAGGGGCTGTACAGGCGGGCATCACTGTGCTTCCGTCAGCGCTGGGGTCGTCAGTGCATTGCCACACAACAGCCAGGTCCGTGGTGCCCTGCGACGGAGCCGTGCTAATGAGCTCCAGTGGGAGCCCGGCGAGCCCTCCTCGCTGCAGGCACCGGGCTCTGGGGAGGGGAGTTAAAAGGGGGCAGAGAGGAGCAGCGGAGAGAAGAGCGAGGCTCCAGATAGCTCCGCTGGGGACGGCGAGGTTGTGCTTGATTAAAAGCGGCGCTTTATGAAAATGTTATTTGCTATGCTTGGAAGATGGCAGTCGGTGCAATCAGGGGGTCCTGCAAACCTAATATGCTCCCTATGGAAAGGGTTGGCGCGTGTGCCTGCGAGTGCGTCCGATCCTCGTGTCTTTGATCCCTCTTCTTTAGTAGCTGAGTTTTTCCTCCCAGTGCAGGGAGGATCCGCTCTCCTAGCCACATCGGTGTCTCTCGGTGGCCACGTGTGGCAGTGATGCCAAAAGGGCCCTTGGTAAGAAGCTTCCCAGAAGAGGCCTGGCTCTCGTGGGTACGCGTGTGGCTGGAGGTGAGCTCAGCCCTCAGGCCCTGCCCCGACCGCTCGGGGTGGGTTTGCTTTGGGCAGCGCCAGCACGCCTGGAATGAGCCTTGAGGTGATGCACAGATCTATTTCCAAGCGGTTCACACCAGACTTTGTCTGGACGTGTTTGGTTTTAATGCTTTCCCAGAGCACTTGTAAATTTTTATGTCTGCTGAGAGCGGGAGAAACTAGCTGCTGTGCACAGAATAAAGTTGATTGTCTACAAAGTTTAATGCTGTTTTCTTGCTCTATTATTTGGCCATTCTGTGTTTGTGCAAAACTCTTTTAAAGCTCACTCAGAGCTCCTGGGCTGTGCAAGGAAGAGAAGAGGGAAAAGCTCTTTCTCTGCAGTGCCAGAATATACAGAAGTTTTATGAACCATGATGGAAAGTTGAGGTGAAAAGGGCTGGATCTGAGACAGAAAACATTTTTTTAATTTTCTCTACTTTTTTCTCTTTTTTTTTAGCAAGATTTGCTGTTGCTTTGAAAGCCTCCTGCTATTTTGCAGGCAATAAAATGAGAGACTTAAAACATTTATTTCCTGAGACTTGCCCACGTCTCGAGCCCCATGAAACCAAGCATTTCTGGCACGGGGAGGAGGCGGCCCCAGGAGCCTTCCCCCAGCCGGGGAGCCCCACTGGCAGCTGCGTTCTACTCTGCAGCCCCGTCCCATCCTGCCCCACGTGCCCCTTGCTGCCCCAGGATGCCCATGGATGGGGCACACATCTCCAAAGCTGTGGAATTCCCGAATGGCGGCAGCTCTGCCGCTGAGCCACCCGCGCTTTGCTTCCCACGCTGGTGACTGCTGTTGGGAAGCCCACAGGCTGGGGGACCTGCTGGCATCCCCTGCGTGCTGCCCTTCTTGTGGGCTGCTGTGTCACGGGTATGTGGAGAAAAAATACTGCACTACGACTCTCATAGAGCTTAGCCTCAGTTTGACCTACAACGTTACTTTTACTTGCTGCCATTGGTTTTGGTTGAATATTACAAAGCTCCCAAACAACGCAGGGCAGGCTTCTGGAGAGCGGCTCAGCACTTCCTGCCAGGAGCTGTGGCTTCTAGATTACTCTGAGGATGGTTTGATGTTTTGGGGAGGATGAGGGAGCATCATACAGAAGTCAGGAGATACATGGTTAATAGGAAGCCTGACTAGCAACGATCCAGCTCCGCTGAGCAGCTGCCTTTCCTTGGAATGGAACCTGAGCGGGCAATGGCAAGAGCTGCACCTTTGTGCAGTACAGTGCCTCATTGCCTCGTGTTTGTGTGCAGTGCTGCGCGGCCTTGCACCCTGCGGAGCCCGGGCTCTGTCCTGCCCGACCTGCCTCCCGTTTGCTCTGGCATCTGGATGAGTCGCTCGTGAATGTGCCTGCGTGTTTCTGAGCGTTATTTTTCTCCTTTCCACTCTGTTGTGGTTATTCCTGCTCTCACTGTACTGCTCTATTATCTGCTCAGATGGTTGAACAGGAGGTGAAATGGAGTAAAAAGTTATTATGTTGAAAAAAAAAATGAAACTTAGACTCTTCTTGGCTGAATTCCCTTGGCTAAATGATGTGGGTTTTTTATTTGCTGTAACAGGTCCCCAGGCTCGTGACTAATGTTGCAACACGTTAATGGTTTCTCTCACTTCCTTGCACTCCCCCACGCCGCAGCCAATATCGCGGTCTGTCCGTCCAGAGCGGGTTTTCAAGCCTGCTTCACTGCTGCAGGAATGTCAGTGCAGCTCCATCGCTGCTGGCACACAGGGCCCCGTGGTCACCCCAGCGCTGTACCCTGACCTCGTACACAAAGCGTGGCAGGAATGGGCGGGAGGCAGTCACACCGATGGGGTAGAAGAGGATCACTCGGTGATATCTATGCGTGAAGAATACGTTTGTTCTCACAACTCTGTTTCTAATGCTGATGGCAGCCAGAGAAGCCCGCCCTGAGGAGCCGCTGCTGCATGCAGCACGTTGCTGGGATTTCCTGCGGGGCACAGAGGCACATCAACAGGCCCTGCCCAAGCTGGGTGCCCAGAGGTTGCATCCCCACTGGGACTGCTGGGAGCACGGGAACAAGGAGAGCTTGCTCAGCAGAGCTTCCCCAGGATAGGGAGAGCTGTAGTGTGGGAGGATTACTCCAGAAGTCGCTTGCTCAAAGCACAATCCCTTGTTAATTAACAGGAGGGTTTCCGTGTGCTGTAAATTCCAGGGGGCTTTGCTTGGAAGCCCTGTCAGTCATTCCCTGTCCACTCAAAGGGAAGTTCGGGTGGTCTGTCATTCTCTGTTGCCTGCCATGTATTGAGCACGGGGTTTTACATCTGCCCTGCTGCTCTGAACCACACAGATGCTGCAGCGGGGCCGTTTTGCTTTATGTATGATGTGTGATGTGAACAGCTGGCGAGGCCAAGCCATATCCCTCCCACTCCCCTGTGCTGCGAACGGCAAGCCTTGCTGGAGCGGCCATGTCTCCGGCATGGGCAGGGCAGGACACCACGCTGCAGGCGGGCAGGGCAGGTGACAGCAGCATCCACTGAAATCTTTGGCTTTATCTCCAACCCAAGAAGCCTACAAACAACTCTCCCCTGGGTTTCCATGAAATGAAGCTCAATATTCACAAGGTAGTGAAAAGCAGAAACAAAAATATAATAGAAGGGACTTGTTATTCCCCAAACCATGCATTATAGATGTAGGAAATCCACAATTAGAGCTGCGCTTTCAAGATGCAACCCAGGAAAGCCTGCGCAGAGCACAAGAAAGATGATAGCGTGGGTATGGCATCCAAAACGACCTCAACCCTTGTGACCCCACACATTACCCACAACACGCCGTAAGGGCAGGGGCAGCCCAGCCAGCCCAGCCAGCAGCACAGCCCTGCCACCCCCAGCCCCAGCCTCCACCCAGACCCTCCCTCGCACGCGGCCGGGCCCTCCTGTCACAATAACTCCGCTCCGTTACTTGAGCTTGTGTGCAGTCTACGTAATCATAGCAATTAGGTACAACCGCTCTTAGCTGCATAGCTTAATTGCAACTAATGCACATCATTTCAATTAATTTTAATTATACGGAAAACGTGAAGAGTCTGTTACTCCATTGTCAAAATCGTTTGGGACAAACAAGATTAAAGTGCTAAATTTCATAAAGGACCTGGTTATTAATTTTAACTCGCTAATGAACAAATGTGTGTCTGGGTTCTCGGAAGACACGTTCCCTACTTGGCGAGGAAGCGCTGCAGGTTTGCGGCCAACCTGGCTCCTCCAGAGGGATGGTCCCAACGCCGCATGCAAAATGCATGTCCCCCACACCACGCTCCCAAGCAGCACTTCTGCAGAAGTGATTTCATATTAATTAAAACTAACATCCACCGCTGCTGAAATATCTGACAAAATACATGTAGGCACAGCATTTACTTGGAGTAATTTTAGCTTATAATTAAACCAATGATTTTTTAAAAACATCGAAGTCTACCTCCTACCAGATCCTTTCTATTTAATCTTTGGAAGAAAATGTTTAATGTTCCCTGGGCTAGTTTGCAAAGTCTTATTTATGATACGTACTATTTTTATCTGCTCTTATAAATACCACTCCCTTAGCAATAGAATGTTTCTGGAGTTTGCTAAATTAAAGGGGAAAGAAAACACTGAGAAACTTTGAGTCCTGTTTTCAAGCATAAAAGGGTTTATCTTATCTAGAGCAACTGGTACAGGATAACCGGCGTTATCTTATCGCCACATATTGATGTCAGGGTTTAAAAGGACTTGAGGCTGTTACGCTACACGGAGCAGAACTCCTACACTGATAAACACGGAAAAAGCCGCAGTGCTCTAATCTAAACTACACCTCCTTTCTGCCCCAGACACACGTGAGAAGAGCCAGGAGCCCTTTCCTCGCACAGCACGCTGCTCCCAGCGTGGGGCTTGCAGGCTTGCGGCCTGTGGGCCGCCTCCGTCAGGGCCTACACTGCTGCTGGGCTGCAGCGAGCACTCGGGGCGGCAGTGTGCTGCTGGGCTGCTGGGCTGCTGGAGCCCAGGGGAAACCAGGCCATGCAGGAGATCCCTGTGGCATTTCTAACCCACACAGCTTTTCTGTGGGAGTGGTGCAATGAGGCAAAGGGCAGAATGGGGAAGAAATAAGGATGTACAGTAGCGGTAACCAGCATGAAGGTTCTTAGCAAGGACCAAAGTACGAGGCTGAGGCAGTCACACCACAGTTGTTCAGCATGCAATGCATAGGACACCCACATAATCTATGCACGAACTCAGATCTTGACACCTCTCGCCTGCTTGTGCAATTCCAATTAAATTTGGGTGTATTAATCTCTCTATTTTTAATAAAAATTCACTCACTCGCTTTCCCTCACCTCCCATTTCTGCCAGCTGCAGATAAAACACCCAGCCAGCCCTCTGCTCGTTTGATCCTAAGGTGAAGCGATCAAACAAGCTTGCACCCTCGCTGACAGATCACACAGAATGAGAAAGTGGGCTGCAAGGCAGATTAGTGAAATAGCTTCTATTACAGCTTGAAGCAGGGCCATGTGGATTCTTGGCAAGTTTCTTTTGCAAGCCCAACTTTCCTTCTTCAGATTTGCTGTGGTGCCACAGTCCCTTTCTCTGGCACTCGGGATCACCCCGCTCCTTGGTGCCGCAGCTCTGAAGGGCTCGAGGTTGCACTCTACCACGAGCTGCACGGGCTGCTTTTATTTCAGCAGAGCTGCTCCCTCCAGGTGTAGAAGACATGATGCGTACTGTACAGCACGCATTCTCTCCTTGCCTTGAGCTGACAGAGTGCGATTTCCAGCCACATAGCAGCAAGGACACTGTGGCTGCAGTCCTGGGGACGGAGATCCTGCTCACCTTCCATGCTTTTTTTTTTTTAATAAAAGAACAGGAGGTAATTTTACCAATTAAATGTGTGGGGAAGCGGCAAGTTTGGATCAGATGCACGCAGCAGCTGCCACAGCATGAGTGCGCCGCACAGAGAGGCTGCAAGCTCTTTAGTAAGACAGAATTATCATAGCACAAGATTAGCTCAGATATCATAAAGCACAGTTCCACTTCCAACAGCTCCCCACCAGGAGATCTCCGCCCATCCCCGCAGCTGAGATGTGTATCTGCCTTGCAGCATTAATTGCGCTGGCCTGCCACTTTGCAGTGCTTTCAGTAGGCGGCCCGACCGAACAAACCTGGGCAGCACAGGCATTGCCAAGCTGGGGTGGGTACTCTGAAAGTGAATAAATGCAAGTCATGCAGTTCTGCTGAACCTGTGGTTTAAAGCTTCTAATTGCTAACTTTCATCTTTTACCGGCATAAATAATAAATGTGGCATGTTCCCCATTTTCCATCACCACCACATTATTAAAGCAATAAAACAATTTCAAAGGTGTGGTTATCATGAGCTAATGGCACCTCCAGGGGATTGGTAACACCCCAGGAGACTTCTTCGTCTTGAAAAAGCCGGCACCCCCTGTCAGGCTCTATTAGCTCGGCTCTGGGAGAGTGTATGCACAGAGCTCCCTGCTCCTGCTCCGCCACTTGGTATGCGGGACAGAGGAGGTGACACCACCACAGGCACAGCCTGCAGCACCTCCCCAGGCCTGAGCTGGTGGAGAGGCAGGAGGTGCCCCCGGGGGAGCCTGCCTGGCAGCAGGGGGCTTTGCAGATCCACGCTGACAGCAGAGCTGTCTGTGAAGCCAAGCCTGCTCCCTGCACACCACGGCTCTGTGGCCATCCCTCCCCTCTCGCTTCCTGACAGCCTCTAATCTTGGTGTGACATCATCGGGAATTACAGTTTTAGTATCTACTGGAGTGTTAAGACCAAGCTATTTAGCACATCAAAACAACGGTATTAGCAAACAGACCTTCATTTAAGGTAATTATGCACCAAGGAGACTGCCTTATCTTTCATCTCCTGTTTATTTTGCTAGCAGTCACCCAGATTCTTTAAGTAATACCTTCCCTGCTCTCAGTTATCAAAGCAGGACGGAGGTGGAAGGCAGCTGAGTGTAATCAGCTCTACCAGCAGAAGGCGAGCAGGTGGGGGCCAGCAAGAGGAGATGAGAGAGCTGCCCACCCCTGCGTTCAGCCAGCCAGCAGCTGGGCTGCTATGGAGCACTCATCCTGTGGCACTTTGTGCAGCCTGGAGAAGAGATGGGGATTGAAGAGTGTGTGCAGCACTGCCTCAGTCCATAGAGGCTTCCGGAGAGTTCAGCAGAGCACAGGTGATTGCTAGTTGCTGTTGCAAATGATCACACTGAATGTTAAAGTCCTGCTGTGCCCTTCTGTCGCTATCACCCCCAGCAAAGATAAAGGGGACAAGGGTGGGAGGATCTGGAGAATGGCTGTGTGCCAAAGCACAACAACCTCAAAGGTCAGTATCAGGCTAAACAAGGCCTTTAGATTCACTGATGTGACCATGGAGTGGTGCTGTGTCACCACACCACCAAAAAAGCATGGTGGGAGCTGAGCTGCTTGACTCCACGCTCTGCTCAAAAACTACCAGGGACGGAGGGGTCCTGGGAACATCTAAGTGTCTCTTTCCACTACAGAACAAGTGGAAAAATGTGGCTCACGCCACAATGATGGTGAAGAAGTGGAATGCCTGAGTCTGGGGAGGAGTGCTGCAAACCGGATAGTCTTTGTTGCGATGGCGGTGAGGACCTCACTGGTCGATAGCCTCATTGTAGAGGTGACAACTGCCCACCCTGCTGTGACCGAGGGAAGGACATCCTGCCTGGGCCCACAGGGCTGTGCTCCGGGCATGCAGGCCGTGCTTCCACCGAGAATTCAGTGTGTAGGTGAAACAGAGGGCAGAAAACTGAACTGTTTAAATTCATTCACTGTTTCATCTCTTCCCATTGTAAGAGATTATTTTCATAATTCATAAAAACCTGCTATTCCTTTGCTGGGTGTATTTATAGCGTTATGCGTATGAATTAAAGGACAAGAAATATTTTCCAGCAGTTACAACCAATAAATGGAAAACTGGTGTTGTATGGACAGAAAATAGGATGAAAATTAAATATCTAACCAGTTTTCGAACAGATTCGGGAGTGGTCTGGAAGTTAGCATAAGTTTATATGTGGTAAAATAAAACAAATAGGAAAAGGAAAGTCTCGTAATGTTCAGAAGTTAATCCAGCTGTGACTGATAAGCAGAGCGATTGGGGGACTTTATTTTGGGGTTTTACAGCTTTTTCACGCGTGTCTGATGGAAACACTGATTGAAGTCCTTCTGGATATTGGCATAAGCACTCACATGAAGAAAAGCATGAACTGTAAACAAAGGACCACAAGAAATGAATGCGCTGCGCTACAGAGGGACGTCCCGGAACGCATTATTCATTGGTGGACTAATACAAATTGTAAATTGGGATACCAGAGAACTTTGCTGACTGTGCTGAACTGAGAGATTCCGAATGCACCCAGAGGAACAAGACCAAAAAAGGACCTAGACAGACTAGAAAGCAACAAAATACTGAGATTTAATGTGGAAAAAACTGTAAGTAAATCCATCTGGGGAAAACTAATCCAAAACACAGATGTTCCACTGGAGAGAGAAATCTTGAAAGCAGTCGTGTTACAGCAGACCGGGAATGACAGGAGAGTTGATGGTAAGTCCCCATCGCAGCAGGCAGCGGAGCCAGGCTGCGAGCTGCCCGCGTGCACCGAGCACACTGCTCGCAGTGCAATCCCCCTACGCAATTCTGACTGTGGCCGTGTGATCCGCACAGAGATAACGTGCGGTGCAGGCAGCTCTGAGAGGTGTAGCCCAATTATGACAGGCGTGGAGGAAACAACTCATCCAGCACGTACCACCGCTCAGTAAGGTGTGAGATCAGAGACAAGCCCATCCAGACTGAAACAGAAGTATTGTGCGTTCAATCGCGTGGCACGCTTAAAACCAGACAAGTACCCAGAATCCTAGCAGCAGGCCACCTGGGTTGCAAAGCCAGGGGTGCCAAGAGGCTGTCCGTCATCGTTCATTGTCAAATTTCCTCTTAGATATCTACCTCTGACTGACAAACTGAACTCTGCACAAAGGCAAAGGGTCTGACAGTGACTTCCTCAAGAACGTGTCTCCTTAAGAAGAAGCCACGAGATGGAAGGTAACTAATGAAATGTCCAGGTACAAACTCTCAGAAATGTTAATCGGGACGTGGAAAAGGTAATGCTATTCTCTTCTGGGTGGCAGGGCTGCTGCAGACAGCCCAAGGCAGCAGCTCAGGCGGTGGCAAGGCTGGTGGTTTCCCAGCAGTGCTGTGTGCAGAACCGCAGCTGTGTGCGGCTTGAACAGCTCGGGCACACGGCGCAGGCACAACTCTAAGCCTGCTGATGGGGGTTGATGCACATCACGCTCTCCCATGGGCGCTGGTGGGTCCCAGCAGTGGGTTAGGCTGGCGGTGGTGGGTGCTCCCCATCCGCAGGAATGCATGGCATGGTGAGCCCTGCTGCCAGCTCCTCTTTTATTTCCAGAGATGGATGGAATCCAATTTGGGAAGAGAGGCGGCTGGTGGCAGCGGCATGCGGCTGCAAAGCCACTGGGGAGCATTTCTTCCCACGTTTTGTCTAGGAGACCGCCTCAGGTCTTGCACGGTGTTACAGGGAGGGATGCAGAGGGTGTGCAAGGACGCGGTGATGCTGAGCAGTGCCCGCGGGTACCCACCCCCCCTCCCCCCCAGGCTCCCCCGGGGCCGCGTTCTGGGGCTGCTGCAGACCCACATTGCCACCTAGTGCCAGAGGAGCAGGCCGGCCGCGGGCGCCCAGCCCTCCCGCACCGCTCCCCAGCCGGCACTTCCTCTTGCTGCAGAACCTTAAGGCGAGGGGCTCTGGGGTAAACCTTGTGCTGTTCTGCTGAAGAGGCAGAGCTGGCTCGCTCAGCTGGAAGGATTCGCTACTGGATCCTGAAAACTACATCAAGCAACTGGGTGGCACGGTGCTGCAGTTAAACTTGCATGGTGAAGTGGCAGCCTGTAACCAGAGAGAGCTCGTGGCTTTTTGGCCTGGTACACCTGAAGTTTTCCATGCAGAGCAAGGTGATCAGCCCCTGCCCACTGCAGGAAGGAAGGGACAAAGCCTGAAGGTAAGCATCTTCCTTGCATGTCTTGAACTTACTTCAAGAGAGCTCATGAAGAAAGAGACACTCAGAAGCACCAGCCAATGCAGTCATCTCCTCCGCCCATGATGCTCTGAAGCTTGGGTTCATCAGGCGGCAGGAAACAAACACGGGCTGCTTTGGTAGCTAAAAGTTAGCATGGGTCCAGGGGCCGGGAAGAACGTTTCACCTACAGCCCATTGAATTGCTGCTGCGACATCCACCGAGTGAAGCTGCGGCCCTGCAAACAGAGCACCCCTTTACAGAGGCAAGGAAAACTTTAGCTTGAAGCAGTTACTAGAGGATCTTTTTCCTCCAGTGCCACTATGACATTGAAATCCATTTGTTCTAGGCTCGCTGTGCCACCACAGAAATAATAGCTGCATTCTTCTCTCAGAAAGAGGTAAGTCCTGTTTGAGAAGTGTTAGCTTTTCCTGACGTTCAGTCTCAGCTTCTGCACAAGGTGTTAAATGCTGTCTCTCTGGTGCAGATCAAGGACCAGCTTCCTCCTTGGAATAATTCTGTGTAAGCCCATTCATTTACACTGGAGATGAATTTTGTCCATAAGGTTTGTGATTCTTAGGCAGAGGCTTATTGACAAGCACTGTTCTGAAGACATTTACATGCGGCAAGGCTCATAAGCCAGCGAACATCTGTTCTCTCGTTAGCAGCCTCCTCAGCATTTGCCCTGTAGGCAATAATCTACAGGACACGTTTCCCAGCACCTAAACTACTGTAGGATAATTCTTTAACTAAATGGAAAGCAAAGCCCAAGGCCCTGGGAATTCGCTTTTGTACAATAATCTTTTGTGTGCGTACAGTGGAAACCAGAGGATTACGGAGTCAAATCATGAGAATTCAGGTCAAGTGAGATTTGAGGGGGAAGGAGAATATGACAGAAGCACCAGGGGGAAGGTAAGGATCCCAGGGGAAGTAACGTGACGCTTGCAGATAAGCCTGCTCTTGCCTGTTCTGCTGTCACGGTTTAATTTTACACATCAGTATTAAAATTTCTGAGCTACGCTGAACATCAGCTCTCTCTTTACTGTACAAAGTTCTTCTGTGTTGTGTTTTTTTTTTTTTTTTCTGTTAGCAGCTGCATTATTTTGGACTATCCTTGTGCCCCGGTTATTTTCTTTCACCACACCTCCGTTTTCTAGCTCTTTTACTGTTTTTCTACAATCCAAAAGTATGTTTAAAACTCCTTCCTCCATTCCTCTCCTTGATATTTTTTTCATTCCTACACACTTAGCCTGGACTGAGGACTCTGAAGATCCCTTAGATATGCAAAGCAATTCATTTACCTCCCCTGTACTTTGTGGAAGGAAGGAAATGTCATTAAAGAAAAGTGCGATGAAAAATGTGATGCTTCTTTTTCTGGCAAGGGAGTGATCTGGATATCCAGACTGACACCCAGAAACTGTTTTCAAAGGGCTGCCAGCTCTTTCTACCATGCAGACAGACCCAGCTGAATCCAATCAACTACTTAACATGAACTCCACTGGTGTAGGCTGTTAAGCTGATGGGAGGACGTGCTGTTGGGTAGTGACTGCTGAGAAAACAGGGGAATAGAAGGTGCTAAACTAGAGATGTAAACAAAAGAGGAAAGCAGGACCTAGGAAAATTCAGTCTTCTGCAAAACTAAAACTAAGCAGAAGTGAAAATGAGGATTTGCTTTATCTTTTAAGAAGCTACGCAATATGAAAGAAAGGTTATGTTCTATGTGTGGCATAAAATCCTGTCTCAGTTACCATGTATGAGACCTGGAACAAAATACTTTCTCTACCACCTTTGAGAGATCTAACATGCTAAATGAGACAGGAGTGAGCCACTGCACAAAGCTGCTTCTCTTTCCAATCTGCAGCAGTGAGGGGAGCAAGAGTCTAGAAGCACTTGAAGCACAAAAGGACTGTAGGCTGGGAAATGCTGATATATCTATCGATAGACTTTATTTTTCTTTCCTGGTCATCGCATCTTACTACTTCCAGGAAAGCAGTATGAATCTGCACAGATAGAAAGGCTTCATTATATGAAAATTGCATGTGGTGCTATGTTATGTCTTTGTGCTAACTGGTGTACCACGCATTTACTCACTGTTGTGTTATTTGCCAGACTGACTATGTCCTGTCTCAGTTCTACACACAGACTGTGTCACTTAAGAAGATGAAGCAGCAAGCACGGTGCTTCCCAGTTGTTCTCCGTAAGAGAATAGAACACAGACTTTGTCTGTCGCATGCAAAAGCTAAAAATAGTGCTTGCTTTGGTAGACTTGCATTCTACAAAATAATATGTATTACTGCCCTGAAAAAATGACATAATCTTGATTGGTGCAAAATCATATGTCAGAAAAGTCTGGAACTTTTTTATTGTCCAAGGACTCTTTTCATTCAGTCTTCCTCTGTGTGTTTTATGGAAGCCCCAGGTTGTCTGCCTACATGCTGTTTTTCCTCATACCTTTGAGAGATTGTGTTCTCACTCTTTTTCCTTTGTGTTCCATTTTTAGTTGGTTAGTTCATCTCTTGCAGGTGAGCGTGATGGGCCAGGGAAGGAGGCAGAAGGGATCATGTAGGGTGCAGCCTCCAGTTTGAATGTCGTATTTTCAAAAGTGCAGTACAGAATACAGATGTTATGGATTGTATTAGCTTGGTCTACAGGGAACTGCATCCTGTATTGGATGAAATGGTTTGACTTCTTCTATTGAAATGCTAATGTCTGTCCATTTCCTCCAGCAAAGTGAGTCTCATTATTTCTCATTGTAGCCTACATTTACCCTTCCTCCAGTCTCCATCACCCTGACCCCAGAGTTTCTGCTTTTCAAATATGCGTTTAAAATTTGTCTGCTATGTGATCGTTTTATGAGGTGATATCATGGAGTATAAGTATGTGTTCCAGCTGTGCTAGTGACCCTGCCATAAACCAAGGAGGTTGGCTTAGTACACTCTTGCCCTCCCGCTTAACATGACTTAAGACAAGAAGACACAGAGATCCAAAGTGCAAAAGTGAAAGAGTGAAAACTCAGATTAGACACTGGAAAAAGGAAACTCTAAGTGAAACTGACTTTTTATCTCTTTGTGTCTTCACGTTGACACTACATTAGGAAGGCTGACATGAGATATCCCCAGAGGCCCAAATCCAATTTTCAATCAAATGTAAAAGACTGGCTTGTAAAGGCCAAGAATGAATTGGTTCTGCCAGAAGAAAAATTAGCACAGAAACAAGCTTATTTCCAGAGAATCCACTAAAATAACTCTGTGACACCTTAATAGGGATTGTCCTTGTCTGGTTGGGCTTTTTTTCCAACTTAGCAGAGGTTCAAGGCCAAACTGTATGAAGAACACATACGCATGTTGCATGAGTAATTTGTTGTCAAGATTACTTTAGTTAGCATTGATACGGGCTGCTCTTTTTATTCTTTGAGTCTATTTTAACACTAATCCCCAAACAAATACTTACAAAAGCTATACAGATGTCTGTCCCACTTACTTCCACTTTCATCTGTAAGAAGCTGCAGAGATTTTGTTCTGCTTAGCTGTCATGCTTCTTCTTAGCGCCAAATTCTCATATTGCTGCAGTTCTAGGCTGTTTTCTCCTGCAGGAGAAGATTTAGGTCAGTCACTTTCCAGTCTTTTGTGATTAGTGGACCCCTAAATTTTCCAGCAGTAACGCAGACTCCTTTAGGGATTTCACATATGTAGCATGCTGTCTGGCACACATGAATTTGCTTTTTCTTCACCACTTTGTGCAGATTCTGGTTTTCCATTGGCTTCCCAGGACCTGCAGGACAAGAGTTGGAAACCAATGATTTAGGTGAGCTCTTGAGCTATTAATCCTTCAAGTACACACTGGTGTACTAGATGAGAATGCCATAAGTGAGTAACATCAAGGCTAACGTTTGGGAGCTATTCTGACTTCCAGTGCTGTACAGTTTCAAACCTGAATGCAGGGTGTTTAAGTGGCCAGTGTTCACATAGGCAAGAACTACATGGTGACGGTGCACCAAAACCCACGTTGTCCTACTGCCTCGGTGGCTTTGGATGAGTAGCTGTGGGCATTCCAGCATCCTCATAAATTGTAACCAGTTGCCTCCAGAGCTTTTGCTATCAGGTAATACATGTTCTTTGGTTTTTCAAAGCCTAGATCAAGTCACGTAAGGATCTGCAATAAGACTCCTTTGGATTGAGCTCAGGCTTAGAAGGAAATGTGGGATAAAGCCCATACATAAATCATCTTTCTCCCTGCACTGTTTTATGTACTAAATTCTTCTGTCCATGGAGAACTGCTACACTTCCAGAGAGCATCAGTGCCTCTGTAAGGGCTGAAAGGCTGCTATTAGTAAGAAACATCATCCTCACAGCTTAGGTCGAGCTCCTTATCCTTTCTAGCCCCAGTATTTGTACAACAGTGGAGTACTGCATCTTCTCCCACCCATCACTTTGCTGTTGGTCAGTTTTTGTTGCTGTAATAGAGAATGCTGAATCAAAGGAAGGGTGTAAATAGGAAGTGACTTGATCTAAGCAGAGCTCTGTTTAGGAAAAGGAATTGGGTGAGACATCAAATGATTAAAAACAAGTGAGAATAATGCAGCAGTGCTGATGCAAAGTGAAGAGAATGTAGCTAAGAGTTCTAGCTGTATGGATAAAGAGAGACAATCCTGTATCTGATCTGTCATACAGGAAGAAACTATAAATGTGGACACTTTTTGAACAAGAGGGCCCAGAACAAGGTCCATGTTGAACCTGACATCTGACTTGCATTATTCTTTCTCTCCTTTACTTGGCATCTGTTGTAAACCCACCGTTGCCCAGACTGGGACTGATCTCAAGGTCATTGTTTTGATTCTGCTCTTATCCCTCCTGCCAAGAATTTTATAGAGCTTGGTGTTCTTTATAATGAAAAGATACTGCCCATCAGCTGATACTTCCAGATTTTCAATTTTCTTTTTGGCCTCCTAAGGCTTTAATATGAAACTTTCCATCTCGCTGTCCATCAGAACCACTGCTCCTGAATTATGGCCAATTTCCTCTTAATGTCCACAGCAGGGATTTTTAATAAATCAAAACAGCAAAAAACAATGCTGGCCTATCCTCATCCTCCAGTGCTGATGGATTTAACTCCCTGCCAATAATAAGCCAGATAAGGCGTTATGGAACCTTTTGTTTTTGTACAGCTGGTAGAAGATAGACTCTTCCCTTTCTCTGGAGGCATCTGATTGTAAACCAGGCCAGCGTGTAAGCCTGTGTCTCCAAAGGTAATGCAAAATAAAAATAATAAGGCTTTTCTAGCATATGGTATTGAGAGGAAGTTAGAATAAGATTGGATGTTCCATTAATCCCATTTTCTGTCTGAAGATGATGTAATTTAGGAAATGCTACCACTTACAAAAACAATGACTAGAATTCCAGCCATGTATTGCAGCTGATATCTAATTCTCATCTACTTTTCTTTGTTTTGATGTCCATTTAAAGATCATTGCACTTTACAATGCATAAAATAAAAATAAATCTCAGTCAACATCTAGACTGCATGTTGCCTAATGCACTGTTATGTCATACTCTGATTTAAAGATCCACCTCAACATCTTGGGGGAAGGAAAGGACTGCAGCCCATCATTTCCATTTCCTTTGGTTATTCTTCCTACCTCTGAATGTCTTTTCTCCATATCCAGCATGAAAATCGATTTATCCCCTTTGTAACAGAAACAGTATTTGCTGGGGTTGCTACATGGCAACCATGCAATCCATGTCAAAGATGCTCAACTGAGAGAGGATCTGCAAGGCAGAGTACCTGAATGGGTGAGCTGCTCTGTGGGATCAGAAGTATACTTTGGTATACCAGAAGTATACTTTGGCATGTCAGAATTATAGTTGGTATACTAAAGTATACTTCTGATCCCTCAAATGAGTTGAAATCTTTCAGCTGCTCCTCTCCAGGAGGAAGGCATATGAAAGCCTTACCTCCGGAGCCTGCTGCTACCACTGTCTGCATGGTCACCAAACTGCCTGCAGCTTTCAAGGTTTTGGTTCATGAATTTGTTGTGCTTTCATAGTAATTCAAGGCTTTGCCTGGTCTAGACAAGTAATAATACAAGGGATGCTCTGAAAGTAATGTCTCCTACTTTATTATTTTGGCCCATGTCATCGGAGGCAGATGGTGGTGGTGTGGCAGCAGAGGTCAAACCTTCCCACCAGTATCCCTTTACATTTTGTTGCTGTGCAAAAGATGGCAGCAGAGGGGCAGTCTGACAAAATGTCTGCTCTAGTTCCCATGGAAATAAATGGGAGGCATTACTTTTGGAGCAACCTAAGTATTTTCAGCTGATACGAAGTTGCTTGTCAGCAAATGCAGTGGAGCACCACAGGTACATGCAGCTGAGAATTTAGTGACATGATTTTTGGAATTATGAGCATCACTTCTGCACCTCAGTACTGTGTGAGACTGTCCAACATTGGGCTAGTATAAGATTTAAAGATTTTTTTCCCTTGTAACAGTGTCCGTGATTATAAGTTCTGGATTAATGATGTTCATAGCGTTGGCTTCCACTGCTTTTCTTGAAGTAAAAGAAGTAAACTTACGCTGTGAAATGATAGGACCAAATAAATAGATATTAAGGATTTTGTCTTTCAGATTTGGAGTCTTCGAGAATTCTTTTACTTAAGTAATTATCCTGTAGAGAATTTTACTGTCAAGTAGAAGATAACCAGGCACTATTTTAGTAATATTTCTAATGCAGCGAATGAAGGATTCACAGTATCTGGACCGTGTGATTATTTTAACTGCTGTGTAGATAAAAGCAAAATGTGAGCAGTGAAATGAGGAAAATGCATGTATATATTATGATATTATTTCTCACTTTTCTTTTTCCCTTGCTCTTTAGTCTTGGAATGGTGGTTAGATCCATTTTCTTGTACAGTAAGTGTACAGTGGCCACTTGTTCAAAGCAAAATTTCTGTTCTCTGAGCCAGCAAAACTTCTCTGCTTTAATGACACTTACTGCCATCCTACCTGGGGCTAGTATTCCCTGCAGACCTATAGAAAATGCAGTGACACTCCTGACCAGCTCTTCTTCAGATTTTCCATGTCCCTTTTGTTACCATGTTCAGGCTTCTGCCCTTGCTTATAACTGGGCTGAAATTGCATACAGCTGTCACTGCATCTGCAACTTCTCCTTTCCCCAAAGTCCCTTTCTTTCAAAGGATGAGATGGATGTATTTCTCCACTCAGCCACTCTGAAAACTCTTTTCCAAGGGATGTGTTCTATCTGAACTTGGCAGGGAATGCACTTGACATTAATTGTAGGACCAGGCAGCACTACTTCTGACTGTTCATGAGTGAACAGCTGAGAAGTTTCATTCTCAACGCTGGTGCCTTTGGCTCCGGTTGGAATGGTATATCACTCACAAGATACAGTGAAACATACAGCATGGAGAGTTATGTCCTGTGTGTGGATCATTTATACACGTTTACATTTCAACATTTTTGCTTTCCAGTGGTGTTAATTTGGCACCCCCTGGAGGAAATATGTTTGAAAACACTTAAAGGAAGAAAATATTATTAAAATCCCCTTTGAAACTGATTCTTTAAACAGACTGTAAATTTTCCCAGTTATCTATGGAGAGGGGTCTTTGCAGAAATATTCATGTCATTTTATCTGGAGGCAGTTTTTCATCCTGAGATGATGCATGCAATTTTTTTTCTTCTTTAGACTAAACATGTCGATCTAAGACTCTTACTGTGGAAGTGCTGGAGAATTAAGCAGTCAAAAAGGAAACCTGGAATGGCACCCATAAATGGCAACTGCTGAAGAGTCAGCTTGAGCCTGGCATAATCACTTTCTTTGTTGGTCAGATGACCGTGGCCTGGGCTTCCGAATTAGCTACAGGCTTCAATGTTCAGAAACTAAAAAATGCCAAAGGCAAAAATTTGTTTTGCTCCTCCAGTCTTTATTTAAAAAAAAAAAAAAAAAAAAAAGCATGCAAAACAAAAATGTGTATTTACACAACTTTAAATGGAAATAGGATTTAAACAAAATAATTGGATGTTAGTGGTTTCTAAAAACAAAAGTAAACAAGGTTTTTATTATTATTATTATTTAGCTCACTTCAATAAATACTTGATTGCATTTACAAATGACTTTAAAAGAAAGCTGTGAAGCTGTGAATGTCGTATATGAGTGCTGCATCCAGTCAAGCTAACCTGTAAAGTGTGAACAACAATTGCATTATTTTGGTCTGTGTTTATCAGCTGGGCATACAGCAGTCTCCTCAGTGCTCCTGCTACCCCAGCAACAAAGCTTAGTCACGGTCCCTGCTGAGAGGGACTTCTTCCAGGAAAACGTGTTGTTTCAGTATCTCCTGCATGCATGATTTTGGTGTGTTGGTTTCTGTTTGTTTCCCTGCAAAGTCTTTTGCATTTCCTGGGGAATCTGCTGTCTACACAATCCAGAGCCTCAAAATTAATTCCGTATAGAATGATTTGGATTGTAGAAAGAAGGAAGAGGGGGAGTATACTGCTAAAGAAACGTTAACTGATGGAAGAGATGGGAAAAACAGATTCCAGAAGTAAGTTCCTGTCTATTCAGCCCAGCTCAGAGCAATGTCTGGTACAGAACGGGCCTGTTCATGTGTGGCTTCTTTGGAATGCCACGGAAACCACCCTGAGCTGGGAGGGACACGTCAGTGTGTATTGAAAGCAGCTATAGCAGTCTGCTGTTCAACTGCACAGAGCAGCAGATCAGTGTATCTCTAATTATTATTTATCTGGCTGGCTAAGCTGTGCAGCATTTAAAACCTAATTTGTTGTATAATTTAATTTTAATTGAGTCTCCCATCCACACAGGACTCGTTAAGCTAGCTGTGTGTTTCACTTGCTGCCTTTTTACGTGGAGAGTACAGGAGAGCTGCAGGAGCTGAACCAATCGTTTGCTTGCACTGTGCTATCACCAAGGTGCAGTAATTCCTCCGCGTGATTGCAAAGGGATCTCTTGGCAGGAATATTTAGAAAATGTTTTCTCAATGCCACAATGTAACAAAACAACTTCCTCCTTCAGTTAATGCTGTGGTTTACACAAAAGATTTGGTTGTTGGGCTTTCAGTTGCATCTCCCATGTGCTGGTATTTTTCTCTGCTGCTCAGAGATAACAATGACTAGTAACTGTGAGCAGTAATAAGAATGAAGCACTATGAAAATGCTTCTGAGTGATAGCAACCTCCACTTATAACTTCTCTTCAAGTGTATAAAAGGCACTAGTCCTCAGTGAGGACTAAGTTAAAAGTAAGAAGGGCATTTTACAGGCAAATACTTTGTAAGGAATGCAGACAGGCCCCAAAGAACCAATTCTTGTAGGTCAATAATGCAAAGCTTCTAAGTATATGCATCCATTTTGACTTACATGGGAGCTTACGATTTCTCTTGAACTGAGGCCCATGTGATGGAGAACCATGAAGTAATACTGTGCATTATGTACTGGGTAGAACAGATAATTTTGCTTGTATTCATAGAGCTGAGGGGCTCTCTTACACAGGCTGGTGTTGCTGTGAGGCTCTTTTGGGTTTTTTTTTTTTTTTTTTTTCCAGTGTTTTTTTTCTGTTTACAGTGCTTTATAATAGAAACTCTAGAATCTTTTGGGGGATGAGGGGGCAGCAAATTGTTCACTGCATCAGTTTGTATGGCATGACTAATCTAAGAAGCTAACCAGCAGTATCTAGGCTATCTCAGCTTCTTCTTGCTCTGTTTTGGTGTTTTTAAAGCTGCCCAAGTTCTTTGCATGAATGTAATAAATGAACTCACAACCAGAAAGTTGCTACTGGTGTTGTGTGCAAGGATAGCAATAATCTGTCCAAGATGTCACCTTACTTGGGGTTCTAAGTGGCCTGAGATTGCGGTACAATGAGTACAAATGTTCTAGAAAAAAAACGGAATCAGATCTAGAGAAACAAGGGACAGGTATGCAGACTGACAAACAAGTGGTAGCAGTGATGATGCTCTGTGCAAGAGCACGAAGGACCACCAAATTTTAGGTACTGTCTGTCTTGACAACCTTTGGGGAGCAAGGGAGCAGTTAGGTTAGTGGACTGGAGTTAGATTGTGTGATCCTTCAAAGATTAGATCAAGGAAAGAGGGAGTAATGTGTAAGAAAGAGGATGTCTTTCAGGAGACCCTGAGGAAGGAGCTCCAAGCAGGTGGATGCAGCCGCTGGAGGGAAGGTGGCTGCCAGCAGGCGGGCACCAGGGCCGATGCCTGAGGTGATGCTGAGAGGCCGGGGGGAGTGAAGGCAGCACCCAGCGCGTGATGGAGGGAGGTGGTGCCGCTCTGCGGGACTTCAGACCGACCTAAGGCAGGAGCAGCACGTAAGTAGGCAGAGGAGTGATTTGTTTTTGGTTGGTTTAGCTCCCTGAGGTGGCCCCTGGTGAGATGGAGGGGTGGGAAGATGAAGTAGGGGTTTGGGAAATGAGGCCGGGTTAGTGCAGTGGGGCTGAGAGTGAAGGCCCTGCCGACCCAACAGGGCCACCCTTCGGAACTGATGGAACCTTGTATCCTTTCAGTACTTTGGTGGTATTGTTTTTGAGCAGGTTTGGAATTTTTTAATCAATTCCTGCAGCTATAGAAGAGGACATTAAAGCAGGGCCCAAGCTACAAACTTAAGGCTCACATCAGAAGACAGATTTAAAACCAACCAACCAAAACAAAACCCTCGCTACTTTGCTATAGTCTTTGGTATAGTATAAAAATGAGATGGTGTGGGGGTTAACAAAGAGCAAAGTGATGATTCTTAAAGTGTTTGCTTCCATCCCTGCTAAGCAGAGTACGTCAGAACTTCCTCGGTGATTAACACCGGGGCTCTCTGAGCACAAACTCTGTCAAAGGGAACTGATTCTGCCTCAGTGTGAACGTTGTTTCTAAACCGCTTCTCTGGTACAGCCAATATGTTTTTATTTAACCATTGCTGGCAAGCAAACAACTCTTACATATCGAAGAGTTAAACGAAAGGTATTGTTTACTATATGTAACCGAGCTCAGCCAGGCGGCGCCACTCATACGTTGCCGAGACGCACTCGACCTGCCCATAACAAAGATGGCGCCCGCCGTGTTATTCCACCTGCGGGCCGGCCCAGACCCAAGATGTCCGCCGAAGCGTCTCCGGCGCCCTAACTTCACTATCATCCTTCCGGTGTCAGCGGAAGAGGCGACGCTCTAGCTGGCGTGTCTCGGTGGTAGGCGCCGGAAGGTCCGCCTCTGCCGCCTCTACGCTCTCTATGGCCGCCGCGCGCCGCCTCCAATGGCAGGCCGGGCCCCGCCCCGCCCTGATCAGCTGAGGGTGGCAATGTCTGTTGACAGGAGCCGCCTCGGCCGCGGGACTGGGCGTAAGGGCTGGGCCGAGGGGAGGGGGCGCCGGGCCCGAAGGGGTGGGTGGAGGCGGAGGGGGGGCCGCGGCACCCCCTGCCTACCCCTCAGCGCCGAGGGAGCGGGGCCCGCTGGGGGCAGAGAGCGGAAAGTTGGGGAGAGAAGTGAGCGGGGGGAGAGAGGCCGCCCCGGCCCGCTCTCCCCTCAGGCGGGGAACGGCCCTACGGGGTGGGGGCGGCGGGAAGCGGAGGGGGTGGGCTAGCGGCGGGGGGCCGAGGGGCCGAGGGGAGGGCTCTGCGGCTCCACACAAAAGAAGCGGGCAGGGCCGGGAGCCCCGGGGGGCTGAGGGTCGCCGGCGCGCAGGGCCCGGGTCGGCCCGCCAGGGGGAGGGGGCGCCGGCTCCCAACGGGCCTTCGCCCCCCGGGTGCTGTGTGATGTGGGGTTCGGGTTCGCTTTGTTTGTTTTCGTTAGATGTGAAGGCAAATGGAGCGCTCGGAAGGAGGCGAGCAGAGCAGGCAGCAGCAGCCCTGGGGGAGGCTGACCCGGCTGGGTGCTGAGGAGGCAGAACCGCACGTCCTGCTGCTGAAGAGAGAGTGGACGATTGGCAGGAAGAAAGGTGGGACGGGCTGCGCTGTGCGGGGACGGCGGCGGTCCCCTGCCCGGCCTTTACAGCGTTCGGAGGTGGGCTGAAAGTAGCGGGGCCTGGGGCTTTCAGCTGCTGGAGGCGCTGCCTGGGCGGTCCCTCGTGCCCCCTGTGCTGTGTGAAAAGACAGTTTTGCATTGACCTTTTCTCTTTTCACCAACTTGTGGCATGGTTACGTTTACGAGTGAATGTACCTTTTAGGTCGTCTGAGGCAGCTTGTGCAAATAAGAAAAAATGATAGTTGATTGAGAGAGTGTCTGTGTTAGTCCTATTTATGTTCCCTTTGCATTTATGGAAGTCATCGTAGAGGCTTTCATTGAGTAGAATGGAAATACCAGCAAGTTGCTTGGTATGTTTTGGCCTTTGCACTTCCGTGGGCTTCCTGGTGTCGAAGGGCTTTAAGGTAGAGAAACGATACTCTCATTTATCAACTACTGGTTCCCACTACTTCCCCGGGTATATTCTAGTGTTACAGTGGTGTGAAAAAGAGCTGGGTGCTCTGTGACAAAGGCCTCCAGAATTTGGATTGAATGCACCTCAGATACATGTGAATTTGTACCGCTCTAGAGCAGAGTAATTGTGGTTTGATTTTCATTTGTAAAGGCTGAAACTGGGGAAAGAAAGGGAACTAAAACATCTTGAAGTGGTTGAAAGAAACCTGTATTGGTACATGGGGCTATTGCACTGTATTTATATATCACATAGATGGGCTGTGTTTCTGCTTATATGCCAGTAGAAGTTTTGAACTATTGCAGATGTACATGAGTCAGTTTGTTGTGCGTTTATAGACATGTAGAATGCTGAGCTGTCTGTGTAATGTGTATTTTTAAGCACACTGGAAAATCTGCTTTCTTTTTAAGGTTGTGACTTATCTTTCCCTGGCAACAAGCTGGTGTCTGGAGATCACTGTAAAATTGTAGTGGATGAAGAGTCTGGTCAAGTGTCATTGGAAGATACAAGGTTGGTTCTCCTTTGAACTTCTACTGTTACCTTCTCTTTAGTCCGTGAAGTAAAATCTTGTGTATTACTCAAGGCATTAATAGCAAATCCTTTTCCTTCATTTTTCTTCATTTCTTACTTTTTGCGGCTGTGGAGTGGTTGCTTTTCTTGTTTGTTTGTTTGTACTTTCCCAGTATTTTTTTTCTTCTTCAAAGGAACCCATGGAAAATACTGATGGTGTAATAGTCCTCCAGGATATTTCTTTGGGCTTGTGAGAGTAAGATGGCTTGCAGTGATACTGACATTCCTAAAAGCTCTAAGCATGACCATGCCAGGTTTCAGGAACTTAAGGGAGGAAAATAACTGCACTGGTGATCTCAAAGCATAAAATAATAAAGTCTGTATTTGCAATACATCATTATGATATTACAAATATCAGGAATCTGTATACCATAGGTACTGTAATTGTCTACCTGTTGTGCTGGGTGTGTCAGATGGAGACCAGAAGCTATTAAATCTAATTTAGTAATTAAAGAGATGCTTGGTGAATTTCTATTCTTGGTGCTTGGTTGGGGGTTTGTTTTACCAGAATGATTATTTTATTTCCATGGTGTATTAAGGGTTTGGGAACCAAGGCCCTTAATGTAAAAAGATATAAGCACATACCTCACTGGAGCTATTGTTAAAGAGCTAAGCTAATTTTGTGAAACTACTTTTGGTGTGTAAAGTTCGTTACATACTTCTTCACATACTGAAGGCCAGTGAACTTGGCATGTTAGCGATGTTATTTCCTGTAGAGTTTTAAGGTTACTGTGGGAGTACAAATAGCACTGCAGAGTTTGTGGGTGGTTTTCATTGGATTTTATCTTGTTTTCTTTGTAAAGTCTGAGATAGGAGTTTGAATAGAAGGGGATTTCTTAGGAGGAGGTTGTAACCCCCTTCACAGTTTCATCTGCTTCGTTTTTGACAGGATTTTTTGTCTGTGATTGCAGAAAGCTTCTGGTTTATTGCATTTCAAGAAATCCGTGACATTTCAAAATGTTTCTGTAAACCACATTCTTTTTCTGCTCCACTGTTGCAGTCAATAAAGAAACAAATAATACTTTTTTGTCAGCTCCCCCCATTCTTCATGTCTAGAAAGCACTACACCCAGAGACGAAGATGACAGTTCGTAATATATTGATGTATATACATGAAGATGAAATTTAGTGCAGAGTACCATGCTGAATCTGCTGTTTCTTTTTCGAATGTACCAGGATGCAGTTAGATCTCTTGTTCTGGTACAGGGTTAGTGTTGTGTACTTCCTGAGCCTTTGAGAATATTCTAGAAAAACCCTTAATTGAACAGTGCACGCATCTTCTGGGACAGTGTTGGCAGAATCTACGAGATTTAGTTGACACTTTCTTTCAGCAAAACTGGTGTGTCTTTGTTAATTAGTGGCTGTGCTGGTATTAAGAGGAACTCACTTCTACATAATTACATGAGCTTTTATTTTTATTTTTTTAAATTTTCCTCCAGTAAAACAGAATATCATGGAATTACTGAGGTTGGAAGCTACCTCAGGAGGTCACCTATTTCAGGCTCAGTTGAAGAAGGACCACAGCTCTATTTGAAGTGGGTTGTTTAGGTTTTCTGTAGTCCTTTAAGCACAGAAATCCTGTAGTGTCTCATGGCCCTTATTCTGAACCTTAATTGTCCTTGTAGTGATTTTTTTTTTTCGTTGCATCTTGTTTGACTCTACGTAAAGAGCCTGGCTCCATAGTTTTGGTATCTTCCTTGTAGGTACTGGATGATTGCTATTAGATCTCACGCTTCTCAAGGCACCTTTTCCCAGGAAAAAAAGGTTCCATTCCTTTATCCCTTTAGCTCATAGGCCTTGTGCTCCAGCCCTCTGGCCACTTCAGTGGCTCTCTGCTGGACTTTCTCAAGTTCATCATGACCCTCCTTGTCCTAAGTGATCCAAAACTAGATGAAATCCTATAGATGTGGGCAAATGATTTCCAAGCAAAGAGGGAGATTAATCACTTCACTTGATCTTCTGATTACACCCTTGTTAATATAGCCAAGTGTGCTGCAGGCCTTCCTCACTGCCAAGGCATGCTGCTGACTTATGCCTAGGCGTTAGTCCAAGGTGTATGATCTTATGTTTAGGCATAAAATCCACCAAGATCCCTCGCTGATCTGTCCCCAGCCTTTACTGTTGCAGGTGGTTGTTCCATCCCAGCTGCAGAGTGCTGGGTTTGACCTTATCACGGTATTTCCATCAGCCTGCCTGGGTCCATCTCAAGAACCCAAATCTCATGTCATATGTACTGAATATAGCCCCTACTTTGGTGTCACCCTCAAGCTTGATAAAGGCTTAGTTCCCTCTCCCCATCTAGGTTGTAACTAGAGATAGTAGACAAGATAGGTATCTGAATAAATCCCTGATGGTTTGTGGCTGTTGGGAAACCTTGTATTCCAAGAAGCTGTGGGATGAAATGCTAACTTAAAGGGAAAAAAAATTCTAGGATTTCTAGGAAATGGCTTATAAATCTGTCTATGACAGATTGAACTTATTTTTTCACATGATGCGTTCATGAAAAGGTGGGACTTGTTAAACTGCTAATGTCATAGGTGGGCTGCATGCCTATGGAGTACTAACACTAGCTGCTTATGCGTGTTCTGTTTATATGTATCTGACAAAAAAAGAATTAAGGTTGTTCAAGTGTTCTGCTTGCCAGTGTGTTGGTATGAAGTGTAGTTACCTCTTGCTGAATCAGAAAACTAAATGAGTTAATATGACTGTTTGCAGAAGACTCCACTCCTCTGAGTTTTCCGATGCTTGCACTGAGTATCAGCTGAGCTCTGAAGGATCAAGCAGGCTGAGAAAAGAATTTTGAGTGTTTGAGTTGGCAGTACTGATGCCCAGAGTCCCAGAAAAATACTGCAACGTCAGCTGCTTTCTGCTGTTAAGTGGAAAATAGCTTGGAAACATTGCTGTGGTCAAGCTCAGATTTTTCTGGTGAGAAGGAATGCACTGAAGGAGGCAGCTAGCTTGGGACAGTTGGACTGAGCTGACTTTGTTTTTGTATTGTAGATAAATCAAAGAATATCATCAAATATACGTAGGTAGTCACATTGTTATTTACCTCTGTGGTGGCGTGATGAGTTTATGAATCTGTTTTTGAAAGGAAAGGATTTGCCTCCCCCCACTTTTTTTTTTTGTTTCTGCTTTATTTTCTAAACCATGCCCTAGCTGCTTGATGCTACTTGACAGAAAAGCAAACTGACCTAGCACAGTTGAGGCAGATATTGGTTTGCCGTAAGTAAAAGCAAATGTAAGAGTCTTCATTTTGAAACAGGAATTTTAAAAGCACCTAAGGTAACTTGTAAGGACCTCCTCTTGTTCCCTTCCAGGTAATTTTTTTTTTAAGGACTCTGATTAAATATTAAATGATTTTTTTTTTTTCAGAGCAGGAAAGGTGTGTTTGTACAGGATTCATTCTCAAGGGACAAACTAGCAGATGTTCCCTTTCTGTGAGTGAACAGGAGATTGATCTTCATTGGGCAGTGGTGTCCTTTCTGCTGCTCAGCTCTGCTTACCCTGCAGTCAGGCTGTTTCTGTGGATGTTAACAGTATGGAAGCATAGTAAAGCTCAAAACTCGCTTCAGTTTACAGTGTTCAGGATACTATGCACTTACACAACGTCTAAAACTATTAACCCATATGTTTTACCATAAATTACATTTTTTTTTCTGGATGGACACTAGTAATCACTAGAGGGTAATGGACTGGCATTTTTCTGGGAAGGATAATGAAATGCCTTACAGTACACAGATCATTTATCTACTTCGTAGTAAGCATCTTCTAAGTGAAATGTGATTGTTCATCTCAATTCTGTAGTACTGCTGGGTTTGGGAAGTAAAGGTAATGTATGGTTCATTAATCAAACTGCAAAGCCATTGGCTGCATTGGAACTGAGCCAGCTCCTGGCTTTTATTTCTTCTACTCTTTAGAGAAGTGGCAGTGGGATCTTTTGTGACATTGTTTCACAACTCAGGCAATTTACATCTGCTTGTACAGTTTTTCTTCTCCACATCAACAATAATACAGCCAGTTAATACCAATTCATTGTCAAGTCCCCAGTGAACCTTCATCTCTGGGGTGCATGTTTTAAATATTATTTCTCTCATAAGGACCTTGCTATGGCCTGAAACGTCAGAGGAGTGTACAAATGTCATTATTTATCACCTGTCTTGTTTAAAAATATATATATATACAACATTTATCTGGGATGTCACCATATCTATTCAATGTCTCATGCTGCAATACTGAAACTGGGAATGCTAAGTGAAGGAATAACAGTTATTTGGGGTGACTTTTTTCCTTTTGATTATTGACTGAGATGAAACTTCAGTTTGCTGATTTATTTAAGAAGAGGGGGGGGTCTTCTTCTTTATAAATTGTATCAATTTATTATTACTTACTTTGTGTCCATAGATGCCACATAACTCATTACTGAGCTCTCCTTGGAGTCAATGTAACTGCAGGACTGAGAAGACTTGGATGTTTGTAGTCACTTTGTGGGTGGGGTAGCTGTTCTGCAGCTTCTATTATCAGACCAAGAATGAGTGGTTTCTGATGCACGATGGTGATACATTTTTTTCCAAGAATGCCACACTTGGCTTATTGCCCTTCATAACCATCTTTTTAATATCACCGGTATCAATGTTAAGTTAAAAACGAGTATAGTTTCTGGCGGACTGACTAGAATTCTTTCTTCCTCTTAATTGCTGAACTTCTGGTGCTTTTAACTTTTAGTGATGTTCCTGTTCTTCTGCCTTTCTGGTTCTTGTGTCTTTTGGGCTAGTCAGCATCTGTACGCCTAAGGTAAAAAGGCAAGCTCCAAATAATTTATTTATTTATAAAAGAAGCCTGAAGATTCTTCAATGGAGCAAGGATTGATGTGACCCAAAGTTTTTTCTTTGTTGATGCTTAAAGTTGCTTTTTATTGTATGTTGGTTTAGTTGATTTATCTTTGTAGGTAGTGAAAGCCATTGCAGAGGGAGAGGGAAGAAGTGATGTCTTGAACAAGACATGCTGTGGCTATTCAAAAAGGCTTGCTTGCCCTTTTAGCTTTTTAATGTAATGCTTTCAACTCTGTGTCTGAAAAGGTCAGCAGTACAAAGTTTTTTCTCTATTTGTCTTGCTAAATGAGAGGAGATTTTCCCGGGTTCGAGTTGCTTTTTTTTTAAGGAAAAACAATGAGAAGGGAAGGAAAGGTGCTTATGTCTAAATAACCATCGCTCTCTTCTAAGAACTGGTCCATTTGAGGAAGACTGGAACGTGTCCTGAGAACAAGTAGTGGCTTCCAGGAGGTGGCAGCAGAGGTTTGCTGTCGTTTCTTGGAGGAGTTGCTCTGCTGTGAGGGAAAAAGCATCTTCTTTCATATTTGGTACTAATTGTGAGACATGGAATGGCAGAAATCTGAAGTTCTAGAATGCTGCAGCCCTGAAAGAGGCTTATTTGCAACACAGCTGAAATTTTTCAGTATTTGAATAACGACTGAATTATTAAACACTAAGAGCTTGCATATTAAACATCACTCACAGTGAAAGAGCAAAGATATCTCCAGTAATCAGCAGCACTAATATATTTGCTTCTTTCCTGGTTTAATTTCTTCCATGAGTCTTGGAGCTTTTATAAATACCAAAATAATTCATTCCAATTCTCCTTTAAATTGTGCATAATAGTTCTCTCACTTGACTTCTTGGATTTTAGTTGCAGATGGCCTAAGTAACCTTGGAATTTAAATTTTTCACTACTTGAAGCAAAAAGGAAACAAAGTGAATGCCAGTAACGATCCCTTACTGTACAGGAGAAGTTCCTTTGTGCCAAATTGTCTTAAACTCCCAGCGTTAATTAGAAAACATAACCTGGAACTTTTTGAATAGAAATCCTATTGTCCTTTCCTCTTTCATATTTAAAAGATGGAGATTTTTCTACGGTAACAATCATCTAATTATTTTGAGACAGTGGCCAAGTGTCATGTCTCTATGAAGACCACGTCTTTACTAGGAGCTGCAAATGAGCTTTGAAGTACAAATAAGCCTGCACTTCTGTCTTTGAAACAGGTTTTCTCTTTCTTGTTTGTGTTTGAGCATTTTTCTTTATCCTTGCTTAAAATGTCTTTGAGACCCAACAGTTTTCTTCATGAAAAGTATCTTGAATTTTCCTTTCCTTCTCCTAGGTAATCATGGAACCACTTACATTGTTCTTTTATTTTTCTTTATAGTACTAATGGAACAGTCATTAATAAACTGAAAGTGATTAAGAAGCAGACGTACCCTTTACAAACTGGAGATGTGATCTATGTTGTTTACAGAAAAAATGAGCCAGAGAACAGTAAGTAAAGGATGTTTTTTTTAATTGTGTACATAGTCTTTTTTTGTGTCACAAGAGAAAATAAACTTCAATACAATTAAATCAGGATTACTTCATTTTAAAGCAAATAATTTGTTGATGTGTAGAAACAAGTTTCTATGGAAGGAGCTTGTGGATGAGCCAGTTCTTACAAGGACAAGTCTGAGCAACTGTCACATTGAAGCCTGCCTAGAAGCAGCTTTGGAAGAAATAGCGTGTGCAGTGATAGCTAATAAGGTCCTGATCACACACCCAATACTTCTTTCAGAACCCCAAATTCTCGAGGTTGTTAGCAAAACTTTGTAATATTTTGTATATCACATTTAAGCAGTTTTTGGCACCAGAAGGGGATTAGGGAGTTGCTGCCAAAGTTGAGTTTGATGTTGTTATTGTTCTGTTCTTTTAAAGATGAGGGGCAGCCTAGGAATGGGAAAAGATCCTATAGTAAAATTAGTAAACCGGAAAAGGTATTTGGGTAGCCTTAGAGTAAAATCATCCCTCACATGCCTGTAATTATTTTCAGGAATCACTAAGGTTATAAGCTCCCCTATATGCATTTACAACATGATATTTAATGGAAAAATAGCATATTTACAATTTTCATACATCAATATACATAATGACTGCCCATCTAAAAAATTCTAGTTATTTTAATAGTGTATATATGTATCTCCCTTTAGGAAGTTGCTGTTAATTTATGTGCAGACAGATCAGGCTGATTTATGCTGTCTGATGTGAGAGCTACAAGAAGCAGCAATATGCTATATCTGTCCATCTGTTTGGCTTGTTTATCTCATAAATCCTCTTTGAGATGGCACTGTGTGCAGTTGATACTACTTGGAAGAACTCATTTGTATGAATTCTCCAGGTACTTCATAATGAACTGAAGAACAGATTTCTTTTCTCGTTAACAAATATTTGAATTACCAAGCATCCAGTTCGGCTTTTTCAGCTTCTCCATCTTCAAGCACAGAAAGGAATTTTAGAATTGACATTCTGGCTGATCTGAGTAGTTCTAAAGGAGATTAGACAATAACTTGATCAGAATAAGGGCTTCTGCCCTTTAATTTGATTTTAGTTTGGGTAAAAAGTAGCAAGCTAGGGGAATCTGTCAAAATGTATGAGGTTGAAGTGGTTGGTGAGAAAGGGAATATTATCCAGTTGTTTTATATTAACAGATGCTAAATTAGTTTGTAGATGAAACTTGGAGCATGCTGTTAATCTGTACATTTTAGAGTTTACGTTTCTCACAAGGAAATCTAAAATTGAATGAAGAATTTGAGAAGTGAGCTCAAAAATAATAAGCTTCATTGAGTAACTTTCATTGAAGTATCAGTAAAAAAAAAATACTCAGTTTGCTATGACACAGAGCAGGTTTTTACGTGTAAGAAATGATTAAGCCTCTGGTTCCATGGCTGGCACAAGTTAAACCTCACACAGAGGCCTCTCTGCCTGGTTTCCTGAGAAGAAAAGATCTTGCTGTGTTGTTTCTAATTGCCTCCTAAGTAGGAGTATTAACATTGTACTGTAGAGGTGATCCCTCATTTGCCTGTCACGTTGTCAGATACTTTGCGGAAGCATCCGCCTGGTACTAGAACTTGTTTGCATGAAATTCAAGCTAGTTGATTTTTGTTTAAAAATTCTGTTTAATATGTTTTCTCTCTTTCAGACGTTGCTTACCTGTATGAATCCTTAAATGCAAAACATGATGCAACTCAAGAACCAGTAGGTAAGGAAGTAATTGAAGATCCAAGAAGAGTAGCTAAACTCCAATGACTAATACAGCACTTATTTTTTTTAGAGTTTGATTCCTTGAAATTCTGAAGCCATCATGTAATGACTGTCACACAGATCTTTTTCTTACCCCTTTTTCCCCTCTAGCTGTAGAAGCTAATGTAGAAAACCAATGCCATGTGACCAAAGATACCTCAAGTACAGGAAGAAGTAATGATGAGAACCAAATTACCTCATCACCGTCAGCTACTCAGTCTTGCTATGAGGAACCACAGCCATCTACTTCTACATCTAACCTCTTTAATGCTTCTTCTACCTCTCTTATTGAGTCTGCATCTGTTGAACAGGATAATCCTTCTACATCTGGTAAGAATTGTATCAAGTATTTAGTGTGCTATCTCATCAGCTGTTAGACCAAATTTTAATCTTAACCTTACCCGTTCAGGGTGTTTAGCATTTCCTCTGTAAGTTCTAGTTAAAATACCAGATAGATATGTGTACTTTGAGTAGGCACGGTAAATCCTGGTGAATGGGTAAAACATTTACGAGAATTGCTTATGCTTAGGTAGGCATAAAATGCGATGATGTGCGTGCATCATCAGTGTTTGAGTAACTTCTGGTTTTGCGTGTCCCATATCTGTATGCAACTGTGTTCACTTCACTGTTTTTATTTGGCAGGATCACAATCCTCACTCTTCACTCCTGTGCCTGCTTTGCCTGTCTTAGAATCTGTGTGTCTAAGAGCGCTTCATGATGAACATGAAAAGCTGGGTGTGAATACTGAAATTTCTGCAATCACTTCAGAAATCAGTGGCAAAGAAAATGCAGAATGGGATTCTCAAGGGGCAGAGGAGGAAGAAGTTTTGGAACCTGCTAAGAAGAAACTAAAAGGAGGTTAGTATGCTGCAGTATTCTGCAACCTGCTCTTTAGTATTATTGTTGAAAGTTAGTTCAAAAAGCTTAAATTAGAAATTTGACCCTTCATTTTTCATAGAAACCCAGTGAGATGAACAGAAACTTAAAAATCTGCACTTATTTTTTTAACATGAAATAAATATGAAGGCACTTATCAAATTTAGAAGGGATTGAAAGGTTACCTGCTTTAGCATGGAGGTTGGACTCAATGGTCTCTTGAGGTCCCTTCCAACCCCTGCAGTTCTCTCATTCTGTTAGGCTAGTGTGGGGTAGATAACTTCCCCCCCCGCCCCCCATAAATTCTATGTTGTAGTATTGTGTTAAATAAAGAAATAATACGTGTGTCTCCTCCCATCTCCAGATTCAGTCAGCTCAGTGTCATCAGACCTTTTTCGATTCCTTTTTTCTTGATTTCTTCATTTCTGATCCAGTGAAAATGATGACTTTATTAACAGAAACTGTTATGCAAAAAGCAGGAACCTTTAGTGGGACCATTGTCAGTGAATAGTGAATCTTAGTGCACCTTTCAGGTTTGTTTTTTTTAACACTTAAAAAAGAAATCTTTCTAAGTCTACATACAGTAGAGTTTTCTGTCTTTGTAGATGAAGGTGCCTGTCCAAATCTTCCAGCAGCAGCTCCAAGTGAATGTATAATTAAAATTGGCTCTGAAGATGCAAAAACATCAAATGTGAAACCGGATAAGATGGAGGAAACATTAACTTGTATTATCTGCCAGGAATTGCTGCATGACTGTGTAAGGTACGTGTGATTGACAAAAACAGGATTTATGTGATAATAATATGAGAAGTTCAGTGACCTCAGTTTGAGGTGACCAGGAGATTTGGGGCATTTACAAGCCCTTCAAGTCTTTTTTTTTCTTTTTAATGAATCTTGAAAGATTTTTAAGTGTTATGAGTGTAAATTAAAAAAAAATGAAATGTTTAGGGTTTACTTGTTATGTTTGTGTTTTCCAGCTTGCAACCTTGTATGCATACCTTCTGTGCTGCCTGCTACTCAGGATGGATGGAAAGGTCTTCTCTATGTCCAACTTGTCGTTGTCCAGTAGAACGTATTTGTAAAAATCACATACTGAACAACTTGGTTGAAGCTTATCTGATTCAGCATCCAGGCAAGTTCAAGTGTGTGTAACAGAACGTGGTGTACTTCACACATTAACTGTGTAGCTGATATAAGCACAAAGTCCATTGTCCGTAAAGTATCCGTACATTATATACTCACAGTACTCTGTTTTCTCTGACATGACTGCAAGAAAACCAAGATCTTCTCTAACTGTTATCTAAAAATAAGTTTTATGGCAGTGAAAATGCAATAACTCTGTAAATAGAGTAAGGTGGGAATAACAAAGGTGAAGAATTCTGTGCTCCTCTTGAAACTTGAATTTGGTTTTCATACAGATAAGTGTCGTAATGAAGATGATGTACGTAGCATGGATGCTAGAAACAAAATTACTCAAGACATGTTGCAACCTAAAGTGCGGAGATCTTTTTCAGATGAGGAAGGAAGTTCAGAAGATTTATTGGAATTGTCAGATGTAGATAGTGAATCTTCAGACATCAGGTAGGTCTGTTTAAGTTGTGCACTGAATTGGATTTGCTTATGCTTGAATGCCCAAATGCACAAACTAGTTAGTTTCTAAAACGTTGAAAGCATTGTTATTGATAATATTGTTTTCACAGTCATTTCCAGCATTAACCTTTCTTTTGTTTTTGGGCACGTTCATTCTTACCAGTAATTATCTTTGCAATTTTACCAGCCATCCTACAAAACCTTAAGCAGTCAACAAAAAATATGTTCAATGGGAACTCCTTGAAGCCCAGCAAGATTCAGTTTATGACCAACAACTCTCTCCTGAATAGTACGACAGCATCTCATGAGATGTGTGAAAGTACCTTTAGTGGCCGTTAGTTTATGGAAAACAGATTTCTGGATAAGGCTTTGTTATGAGAAATAGCAGTCTATGACCGTAGAAGTATAGCTGCAATTAATGTGTCTGGGATCCTGCTTTTACCAGGTGTATGCTACCAAGGCAGCTGATGCTTGACCGAGGGATTACCAGTAACCAAAATAGCTCTTCATTTTCAACAGCAAACATTTTATTTGTTGAATGTCTAGAGGAGAAAAGAAAAAGTTCTCTAGTAGATAATTATTCCAGCTTTGTTTGTGACTTGGTTCCAGTCACACCACGCTATCTTCTTCTGGAAGCCATTAAGAATCCTTTTTTTCGCAGTCCTCTGTGTTACAACTACAACATTCTTCACAGCTGTGAGGTGCTGAGTTATGTAGACTCCCATATGTTACTGGATGAAGAAATTCCAAGTTAAAACTCTGAGTATGATCAACCCTGTCTAGCATGGCGATGAGTTACATTTGCATTTGGGTATGGTTTCTTATGACCTTATTTTATTTTTTCAGTCAGCCATATATAGTATGCAGACAGTGCCCAGGGTATCGAAGACACTCTGTTCCAGCTCTGCCTGGCACAGGCCAGGAGGCAGAAGCAGGAGGAGTGCAAGCACTGGGAGATGCACCCTCCACGTCTGCCAACTTTCCCGCAGGTCAGTGTCATGAAGTCTTGTTAGCAGCATGCAGATAACATGTGTATGAGCTGTAGCCCCTTATGAACTAAGTAAGCTCGTTCTTGTAGTACTGTATTACAACTTCACATGGGTATCTTTGCAAATACAATTAAATTTGAGCATTGTTTTAGTGTGGGTACGCAAAATTGACATCTGATGGTTGATAGTTCATGAACTCTTTTACATATCTGAATATTTTTACACACCTATGTAGTTTAGAAGTCTTATTATTATTTTTCTGCTTTTTTAAAGAATCTTTGTGTTTAAAAAAAAAAAAAGATATTGCTTGCTTGTTACTTCCAGATTATTGTCTATTGTTCACTAGGATTCTGAGTCCATTTTGCAATCCTGTGCATTGTTCAGTCTATCGTTTTTTCTCCTTTTTTTTTTCTTATCCACCTAGCTGTCCAGGAATATGTGTGTCCTGCTCAAGGAAGTCATGTAATATGCACCTGCTGCTTTCAGCCAATGCCTGACCGAAGAGCAGAGCGTGAACAGAATCCTCATGTTGCTCCTCAGCAATGTATGTACATAGTTCTGTAGCCAAATGTAAGAAAAAGTTTGAACAAGAAGTCTCTCTTTATTTTAATGAAAACTAAGTTTATTTTGAAGGATGATTTTATTTAATATTCTTTATTTGGAGTCGTCTTATCACAGCATGAAATACATTTTATAAAAGAAGACTATTTACTAATCCTCTATTTTGAATGAGGAAGCTGTACTTTGTTAATTAAAAAAAAAAGTTTATCAGGACTCTATTGCTTTAAAAATGGCAGACTGTTGAGTTTTGTTGTGTGCAGCAGGGGAAAACAAAGTTTTCTTTGCTATTTTACAGGTACAGTTTGTCTGCAACCTTTCTGTCACTTATACTGGGGCTGCACTCGGATGGCGTGTTTTGGCTGTTTGGCACCATTCTGTGGTATTTTGGAATAATGTGTTTTTTATGAGCCTGCTCTCTTTGCAATGATTTCTGTCTACCTTAAACTTTGGGTAATTTATGAAATGCAATAGACTACCACAGTTATGCAAAAGGAAGCAGAGGCTGTGTCTTCAAACTACAAACGTAAATGATTCTTGAACATGTGTGTCTTAGAATCATAGAATTGCTCAGGTTGGAAAAGACCTTAAAGATCATCAAGTCCAACCGCAACCTAACCATACTACCCTAACTCTAACAACCCACCACTAAATCATGTTTGAGTGGAAAACAGCACTTGTTGAGCATATTGCTTTCCAGAATAAAAAAAATTGTGGTGTGTTTCAACCTAGTAGGAGAATCATGCAGATCAGTGCAAGAGCATTGAACATCTGATGTTAACTGGTTAGAAAAGAAGCTTTCTCTCTCAAATTTGTAGTCTCCTGAAGTTCACTGTTTTAGATGCTTTGAAAGTAAGAATAGTTGAAAGGACTTGACTGTAGAATATGCATTAATAACACTGTTAATTTGTGCAGATCAGTAGTACTGTTTCTGGCCTGAAGGTGAAATTGTAAAATCTCAATGTCTTATCTTTGATTGCAGCTAGAAATTATGTATTGCACATTTGTGTTTAGCACACGTTGAACTCTGCTGTGTGCTTGGTGCTTGTATGAGCCTGTGTGTGTTATTTCAGGAAACAAAAGAGCCTTCAGAATATATGTGAGGGCCAAAGGGCCTGGGAAGAAATAATAATTGTTCTTTTCTTCTTCTGATTAGAAATAAACCTTGGTGACAAGTGTTTAGATGGAGTCCTAAATAACAACCACTATGAGTCAGATATCCTAAAGGTATTTTTTTCAAATATTTGTGTACGATACATAATAATAAGTACATGTTGTTTAAGATTTGCTCATGAAATGATAGTGATATTTAATTTCTCAAACATGTATGTCTGGCAGCTGCCAAGAAGGCCACAACTATAGCAACAATTTCAGTCATTTGAGTTTAAATGACTGTAGATTTCATGTATGTTTGATTGCTAAATGAAAGAATTTTTCTTGTACAAAGTATTTGCTAGGGAACCCAGTATCTGCAGTCTGAAGTGTAACATCTGAAATATTAATTAGAAAAAAATAATTCACTAGCATATAACAGGAAAACAAATGTTAAATAATTTTTTTTTAATGCCAGACAACTTAAACTTCACTTATGTTGCACAGAAATATTTTTCTCAATACCATAATAGGTTATCTAAATTAGGTAGACTGGATGAAATCTTGCTGTAAGTTAAGTGATAGTGTGGCTGATGGGAATCTGTATACATTCTTTTGGCAAAAGAAAGAATCCTCTGAATGAAGGATACTGAGCTAACAGTTTTATTGGTGATTTGAAAGCAACCAATTGTATTCTATTTTTACTTGTAAATGGACTCCTCCCATTTTGAAATCATTGTTAGATCTAGATTTGGAAATATTTGAGAGCTAATGACTTGGTCTCTCTTTAATGTTGGAGATTTTTCAATATGAAACAGTAAGTTCTTCTTTTTCAGGATTACCTGGCATCCAGGGGTTTGACATGGAAGAATATGTTAAATGAAAGTCTGTTAGCTCTTCAAAGAGGAGTTTTTATGCTGTCAGGTATGTTTTGCTCCCTTTTGTCTATGTATAACTCTTTGTGTGTGTGTATTATGTGAGTAATCAAGAGGTTTGAAGTTCTGTGTTTATAACTTGTGATGTCATGACATTTTTGTTAAATTGGATTTCTTATTCCTTATGCTGACGCTATGTACAAACTGTATTTTTCTCCAGACTACAGAATTACTGGGAACACAGTGCTTTGCTACTGTTGTGGCCTTCGCAGCTTTCGAGAACTTGCCTACCAGTACAGGCAAAATATTCCTGTTGCTGAACTGCCAGGTGGGGATGGCTTTTCACAGTACAGAGGGAGTCAGTTAAAAAGTTAATCAGTTTTATTCTTGGATCTTCTGTATGAAGCCTTTAAATGAGACGTGTGTTGTGGCCTCCTTCAGCAGATTTGAGATTGGGAACAGAAGCTGTTCCAGTAGTCCCCTTTTAAGCATTACTTCAGCATCCATTCAGCTCTTGTTGTTAGCAAGAGCTTCCACATCTTCAACTATTGAGAATTCTGCTTCTATTGCTGCGCATAATGAGACAGCTCACCTTGTTTCTCCTTATTATCGCTTTTCTGTTTAGTGTAGCAGCCTGCTGGACCACTCAGTTATTATGTATGTAAAACTGAGGGGGAATAACAAATTCTTCCCAAATTAATGATTTTCTTCTGTATGAAAAGGTATCTAGATATATGCCCCATGTTCTAAACTGTAAAGTCGATATCTATTAAACTAAATGGTAAAACTGCAGTTGAGAGCACTGAGAAACAAATCCTTTCATCAAAGTCTGTATGAACCTAAAACTCAGAATCATTCTTGCAGTCCTTCACTGAGTGCTTTCTTTGTTTCTGGAAAGGTGAACCAATATAGGTTACTGCGGTTTCATGCCAGTAATGTCTAGTTTCTTTACTACTACTGTAGTCAGTAACCACCAGTAGCAGTGGCATAGTATTCTGTATCACCTTATGTAATGACTTCAGTAATAAATATATGTAGCTCTTTCTTTTCTTTGCAGTGACTGTCACATCACGTCCTGATTGCTACTGGGGACGCAACTGCCGAACTCAGGTCAAAGCACATCATGCCATGTAAGTTACACAATTTAGAAAGTGGTGGGGTTTTGGTTTTTGATCGGTTTTGCTTAAAAACAAAACCTTTGAAGTGCCAAAAATTGAATGAGGAACACTGAAGCAGTAATAGAAAAAGTGAATGAGTTTGGGGTTGTGGGGTTTTGTCTGTTTTTAAACATGACTTGGAAATAAACCCTTCGTGCGTGTCCAAAGGGTACCAGTAGCACTTGTAAATTGATGTTTTCTACTCCCAACTCCTCCTTCATTCGTATTTTTCTCTGTCTCAAGCAGCTTTTCGTTTGCTCTTAGGTCTTGAGTGCTTCTTGAAAATGCTGTGCAGATAATTAACCCTTTGCTATTTCTTTTGGATCTATGAGAAACGATTTTTAGCAAACTGCAACAAACTTTGAAGGGGTAAATTGGTGGGAATAATTTGTGGCAAGGGAAGGAAGAAGAGTTTAGAATGTGACATTAGAAACCTGGTGTCTGGTCATTCCCAAGAATTGTTCATCCAAAATAAGGTCCTTGATTTTAAAAAAGGAAGGCCACTGATAACTAACACCAAGTCATTCTTATGAAAGGAGGCATGTGTGTTACGACAAGTGTCAAAGAATTTCAAGAATAAAACAAAAATTGTCTGCCTACAAGTTACCTTGGTCCAGGAAGGGTAAAGAAATCCTTCTTGCTCAGTGAATTATTCTCTAAATTCACAGTGCAGTTCAAGACAGTGGAGCTGTTACTCCTGATTGAGAAATTGCTTATAATGAATAGTAGATTCTGCAGCATCTTTCTAATGCTGCAATATGCACGCACAATTAGCATAATTCCTTTAAAATTTCAGGTACTGTGGGTTGAAAATAACCAGTCTGTACAGCTCATTCAAGCAGATCATAAAAAAGACTTAAAATATTAATCCCCAGCCACATACAAATGTAGAGTTTTACCAAATACCTTTCAAAAATAATTTGGAATTTAAGTTTTAGATTTAGTTCAAAGCTCCACTGTTATCTGTAATTTCACATTACAGGGCTGTGTGTGTTCCCGCAGAGGATTTTATTTTGACGCGCTAGAGTGTTAATTCATTATCAAAGCACTCCCCGGTTGTCTACGTTCATATTCGGGTGGATAATTTCATCTAGAATGGAAAGGGCTTTTTCCACTTGTTTTTCCAGCATTAGCTGTTCTAGAGCTTTACTGGTTGCTGCTTTAAATTTTTAAAAATCCATAGCAATGGGGAAAAAAAAAAACCCAAACCTATCATGTACCACTCCTACATATTCGGTTGGTTTCTTTATTGAGCTAAATTGTTTTGCTGAGTAGTTTGGTTTTGTAGACAATGTTTCTTTCTGATCTTTTGTCTAGTTTGGTGAGGAAAAAATGCACTCAGCTCTTCACCTTGTGTTTCACGTATGTGTTGAGGGACACATAACCCAAGAAGAGGAAAAACAAAATGAATAACAGGAGATTTTTGAGAATTAGAAAGAAGTGCCTCACACAGAATTTTGTGCAGACAGGCTTGCCATTCCTATTGAACTGAAATAATATAGAATGAGAAAAGCTTTACTTATTTATTTCCAGAAGGGGATTGTGTAGAAATGTATTTTGAGACTGGTTAATACTAGTTCCTAGTGAGTGGCGTAATGCTGCTTTAATAAAAATAACTAATGTCTGTGAGGACAAAATTAATTCTCTTGATTCCTGTTTTACTTGCCTTTTGGATTTGAAGCATGCAGAAGAACAGAGGAATGCTTTTAATAACAGGTTTTCTGGGTGCATAATAGAACTACCAGTTGTTAGGCAGGAGATGCTGAAAATCCTGTTCCTGGTAACATGTTAGTAGAGTTCAATCTAAAAAGGTTCTGAAAAGCAGCTATGTTAGTGTGTAAATGTTCTGCTTTGAACTGTTTAACATTTAAAATACCCCATGAAAGATGACAAATCTTGTGTTGCTTGACTTCTGAGAACTTTGTTACATGTTAATACTTTTTTTTTAATTTCAGGAAATTCAATCACATTTGTGAACAAACACGATTCAAGAACTGAATACTTGTAGTCTATAGAGAGGGGACAAAAACTTGTCATACTGCTTGTACAGTTTAAGGTTTCAGGGGATCTTCTCATTTCTCCCATAGCAGGGAACCAATAACTTCTGCATCAGGTAATCTGGAATGAACTTCTTAATTTGTAGAATTTGACAACTGTGTATGAATGAGGTCGATTTTTTTTTTTCAAGAAAATCCAGCAAGCATTGCATTCCATCCTCATGACTACAATGTCCCTGTGTCACTTCACTGAAGAACACAAGCAGAAATCACTCGCACAAAAACCAGCCATATCTTGGGAAGGCCTAAGAATAAGGAGTGTATTTGCACTACTTGTGAAGAAATAAGAATAATCCTTAGACTTAAAAAATAGAAATGTTTTGTATAAGTATCTGATGATTATTTCAAGAGCCATTAATATTTAAGAAGGAAATTGTCAGTGTATATTTGTAACTGCATTTTGCGGTGCTCTGCTATTTTGTCATTACTCATGGCGTTTGGGGTAGAAATACATTAATCTTTCCTTAAAAAAAAAAAAAAATCCGTCCATGAAACAACTGTTTTAGCTTAAAGCTTGTACCATATGTGCAGTGTTACAGTGGAAGAAGTACAGTTTCTTATCTTAGTTTTGTCATATTGATGGGTTTTATTCACATTAAATTACAAAAAGTAATTGTACAAAAAGTAACTGCACAAAAATTTGAAAATTGCATTTAAAGTTGGGGTAATACTTGAAGCAGAACAGACTTCTGCTAATATAGCTTCTGTAGAATTTTATATCAGAAGACCAAACAGTGCTTTTGACGTAGAGCAGCAGCCAGTAGGACACACTGGTTCATTTTTTGTATTTCTTTTTGGTTTGATATTGTATGCCAAGTATGTACCTCTGCCATGCAGCTGTTCTCTAGCATGCATACACTGGTTAAAATGTAGAAAAAGCTATAATTTAAAACAGAATATAGCAGCTTTACTGGAAAGAACAGTCTTACAGAAAGCAGTTGACAGACTGTAGCAATATGGAGGTATTTCTAGCTTGGGATGAGAATGATGAAGGGGGACGCTGGTATTGCTGACATTAACAACATGGCTTTTATTTTCATGCCTTCAGAGCGCTTGTTCAGGAAACGTCCCATAAATCGCTTAAAAAAATATCCCAACACTATTCCCCTTCACTTCCCCCCAGTTAATATGATTTAATCTGTTTCAGAGTAATTTGGGAGTTAATGCTCACAAAGCTCAACTGGGACCAATTTCTCTCTTTCATTGTACTTAGAGTGAAACAGAATGAGAAGAAAGCATACCACGTTACCTCTGTAGATGCCATGTTGTTTTTAAGTATGCCTTATTTTGTGAGTAGGATTTGTACTTCAATATTAAAAAGTGTACACGGCTATCTTGTGTTATAACGGAGCACAAATGATGCAGCACATCGTGTCTACTGGTGTCAGTGAGTTAAACTATTTCCAGTAATGCACATCTTAATATGAATGCTAATTAAAATTATGCATTTATGTTTAGATTTTTATTTTTTAAAATAGCTGCCGCAAGGATGGGTCTGCTGACCATGCCTATATGCTATTAAAAATACACTTTCGTGTGGACTTCTCTTCCTAATCTCTGGGCATTTTCTCCTGTGAGTAGGATTGAAATTGGATCTGGAATAATACTTGAAACTTTTTAACAACATTGCGTTTCTGTCTTTTAGTATTATTAACAATGTTCTGTTGCTTCTGTATTTGTATTTTATGTTTAGATTTTTTTAATGGTTATTGTTATCTTCTCAGGACAACCATTCCCAGCTGTTTTTATCTCATTTTTCATCTCTGGCTGTGCATGTAGCAAAGTGAGTGCAGTTGTGGAGATCAAGCCTTTGCACATAATATGCAGAAATGTGCTTTGCGTTCTCATTCACCACTTCCCACAACCCAGATGGGCTTTCAGCATAGACTTGTCACTGTGCTAGTGTTCAAGCCTCTTGTGCTGAGTTGGGTTTTTTTGGTCAAAAATAATGTCTGCAGTCCTATGTACAACCTCGCTTGCACTTACTGAAGTTATGTTTGTATAAGGATATATTATGTGACAAAAAAAAAATCCTGAAAAAGAAAGTGAACTGACGTACTTAACATCTGAACTACCTGTGCAGTAGAGGTTCTTCAAAGTTCTTTCAAAAAACTCTTTTTTTGCTGTTACAGATAATTGATCTGCCTTTCTATGCATATAGGGTTGCGGTAGTGCAATGGAATGAAGGGATTCTTTTGTCATTTATATTGTACCAGGACGAGATGAGAAACTAACTTGCAGATGGGGAGGGTGAATAAATCCTGATCTTCATATGCTCTTATGTAAGTAAGAGTATCTTTCATGGGTATTACATACTCTATACATTAGACCTTTTTAAATGTATGGTTACCAGATGATAGTTAACGTGATCAATGTATGAACTATGCTTGGTGTAATTGTTTAAATACTGTAAAGGTGCAGCATATTTTTTAACCTGTCTAAAGCACACCCCCACCTTCTTTATAAGAGATATTTGGAAGCTGAGCTTGAAATGTGGTAGAATAGATGCTGTGAAAGCCACGGTGATTATGATAGGGTTAACATAGTGGTGAATAAAGTATATAGTCTCTTTGGGAGAGTTCTTTTATAAAGAAGGTGGAGCGTAGTTCTTCCAGTTCTCTTTGGTTTTTTTTTTCCTGAACTAAAAAGTTATTAATTAAAAAAAAAAAAAAACTTAAATCACTGGAGTAATCTGTTTCTTTTGTGGCACGTTCTCTCACCACTGGCATGGATTTATGTCACTTTTTCTCACAATTGATGAAGCTATCAGTTATTTGAATGTTGAAATTTTACAGTGAAATACCATCCTTGAACTTGTAGAAACTGAACATAAGATCTTTTTTTGTCCTTCACAGAAACTCTCCCAAACTTTATCACAAATGTCACACTGTTTCATAAAGGATCGTGAGTTTACCTGCAGGATTTATAACGAATAATACCTGTTTAAAAACAATACCTCAATGTTAGTAAAAGCAAGTTCACTTTTTTTTTTAAATGGGTACAACTGAAATTCCTATGATACTGTAGAGGCTGAAGTGACAGCATTACATAATGCAACTCATTTAACAGCAGTGTAGAGAAAATGTCATATTGGGTTAATCTTTATACCTTCGGTATTTTCCATTATCTAATTTGTATAAATGATAAGATTTCAAATAACTACTATTAATAGTACTTTTCTTAGAATTTTTTCCTTGCTGAGGAAGTAAGACTTCCCTGTACCCTCGTTCTGTCTGATGCAGCAGACTGTGAGGCTGGAGCAGTTAAACTTCAAATTGCAGCTTAGCATTCCAGGATTTTTTGCACTGCTGTCGTTCCTGCAATTGAAGCAGGATATCTTTCACTGTTGTAGTCTTATCTAAACTGCTGTTCTTAAGCCAGCTGTCATTTATTCTTTAGACTAAATGTAAGAGATTAAAACTTGAGGTTCAGTAATACAAAAGTGAAAATGTCATATTGTTCTGTATGCCATAGAACAAACTGATAGACCTTAGAACTCATAATAGTTTTGGCTTGTCTTGCATTAATATCAATGGATTAAAGTGTTTTATACTTCAATATGTCACCAAATTACTTGTAACTAAATTAGTTTGAGGAAGCTGTTGATTTTTCTACTTAATGCCCTAGCAGTTCTGTCAGAGCTCAGTCATTAGCTCATTCATCTTGCAAACAAAATACACCCGTTTTACATCCATTTTTAACTTTTAGTAGAACTGTGTAGTACAGATGGCTTAGCCTACAGCAAGAGTTTAAGGAAATAAGTGATTCAAGAAAGAGTAAAGAATTTGAGAAGAGAAATGCTCCATTCTAAATTATGCTCTGATTTTTTTTTTAATGGCCTTTTACAAAATTCTGTTGGGAGGGGGCTTTATTTTTGTACAGTCTGCTCTAAAAATAAGCCACTGGTGGTCATGTTACTGGAAGTTAGGAGAAGGAGCTCTTGGTTTTAAAAGAATGTGTGGGGATTTTGCGGTTTTTCCAACTATTTTATCTAACTTTATTTCTGCAGGATGTTTGGAACTCAAATACCACTTACACAATTCCGAGGAATAACTTCTGAAGAAACTAATTATACTATTTCCCATAGCAATGCTTAATATGCAAAGATTGCTTCTAAATCTGCTTTTCAGGTCATTCTTCTTTTCTTCGCACTTCACCATTTTGACTTTCAATGAGGTAATTTCACCCTTAAGCTCATTAGTTTCCATAGGAAATGAATTATAAAAAATGCTAAGTGTGCCGTATGAGGTTTAACATCAAAGACATTTCTAGACAGACCATGAATATACGTTGAAGCTATATTTGGTCTCTGTTGGGTATTCTTTTCAGTCCTACTGAGTTTCAGTTGCTTGCTTTCGTTAGGTAAGTGTTGGCTTACGACTTGCATTTTTTCCTTGCAATCCAAATTAATCTTTAATTATTTAGAATAAGATCTGGTAGTTGACTGTATGGAATAGTTGAATCCAATGTGTTTAGTTAAGACTCATGTACCCGTCTCATGGAGGGGGGAGAAGACTGCACAGTTAGGAGTAAGATGTTTTGTAACCAACTGCTCTTAAAGAAAAAGTTAATTTCTGAAAAGAAACTTCATGTTTCTGTAAACAAATTATGAATGGTTTTTCCCCCTCTAATCTACATAGTGCCAGTAGTTTAGCTGCTACCTAAACCAAAGACAATACTCTGCTTTAACCAAACTTGCTGATTGTTATTCTGTATCCTAAAACTTAGGATGCATTTGCATGTTTAAATTATTCTGGTTGTTTTCCCATCCAGCCTCTGTGCTCAACCATTTAAACTACCTGACAGTAAGAAACCTAGCACACAGGATTCTTGTCAGTTTGAATAGCTTCAAGCTTTTATTTTGAAGCTCTGTATCCAACAATGAAATAAGCAAGGAATGCCCCCAGTCTTGTTTTGTTTCTTTTATAATGTCCTATTCAATCTACGTAACACACTGAAGGGAGTGCCCAGCATATTTCAGAATAATTATATTTTTTAAATAGCATACATGATTCAAATCCAGTTTTACTGAAAAAGTGCTCCTTTTTGTTAGATCTTATAACATTTTCAGACATTTTACCCATGCAATTGTGATTGAAACTTTCCTCCTCTTCAGCGAGTGTTTAGCATGCTTATCCCATTTGCTGCTTAGTTACAGTATGCAAAAGAGCACAGTAAAGTGACTGTATTACCACAAAGATAAAACTGAATCCAGAGTCCATGAGCTATGGGGTTTTCTATCATGGAAAGATTGTGACATATCTCTTAAAATAATATAGCTGTCAGGAACAAATGCCATAGTAGTATTTCTTTTTAAGAACTAATCCTAGTTGGTATTTACAGGTGGGACTACTATAGCACTCAGAGCTTCCGTTTTCAAGTTGTGAAGAATTTCAAAATGGAGGAAAATCTCTTTCAAGTTCTTTGAAGGTACAAAACAAAAGATACTGACATCTTTAGCAGTGAATTTTAGTAGTCTGTCTTAAAATAAATAAATAAATAAAATAGAAACTTCAAAAGGCAAGTCAGGAATTTAAGCTTAAGTCTCCCATATGCTGTGCTCCTGGCTGTTCGTGGTTGACCCGGAGGGAGGGGTTGGTCTTCTGTGCATCTGCAGCGTGCACCAGTCAGTCATTAGGCTTCACTGTCTTTCAGTGGCATGAAATGTCATCTCTGAATACTTTAGTATGTCAGCTGTATCTGTTCTGAGAATAAGCAGCAGTTGCTCAATATTGCGTACTATTCAAGAGGAGGACCTCTCGCCATATATGCAGTCCTTGTTGATCAAGTGATATCCAGTGTAGTGTCTCATAACTGGCTATGTATTGCTACAGCAGACAGTGACAAGTGCTACCCAATGTTAAGAGGTATGTGAAAGGAAACCCAAGTTCTCACAGAAACCATCCTCTAGCAGCACGTTTGGATGTCTGCTCTTTGTTACAAAGATCTGTAGTAGAGAAAGTCAGTGTAAACAACGACCTCATTAGCTAAGTTATTGAGAAGAAAACCACACTCTAAAGCTTGGGTGTTTAACTGAATGCTGCAGGTAGTGGCACTGGTGTGTGTCATGACACATCCTGGTGCTCTGGGGCAGCATCTATGCAACTTAGTAAAATAAACTGTCATTACATTGCAGAAATTAATAGTTAAACATACTTTTATTGAAAAAAGCCACTTTTTCCCCATCCCATCACATGTAGGTATTGTCAATAACTGAACACAATTACTGGTCCAAAGTAGATTTTAGTACTTCAATCTCTAGAAATGTAATAAGTAACATAGCATTGACTCTGATTTACAGTGTGTATGAATTTAACATAGCGGAAATCATTAGAATACTGCAGGCTTCTAAATATCTTTTTGTCATAAATATATTAATTCATTCCTCTGAATTATGTTACATTAATTTAAAAACAAAACAAAGAACTTAGAGGCAGACTTTGATGCTTCAAAACTATTCAACACAGTCTGGTAGTAATAAATGCTGAGATTTGTCTGCTGTTCGTTTTTGAGTCAACTGCTACAAGGCATATGTTTCTGCTTCCACTGTTACTAGATGCAAGGCTTATGTCTGTGTAGACACACACAAAATATTAGGCAAAACCTACAATCTTGTGTTGCATATCTCAGACATTAATAGGTGGCAGATGGAAGCTGTAATAGCAGGTGAAATCATAAATAATTCAGTTAAATATTCCAGGAATCAGACTTAAATGCTTTAACATAGAAGGATGAAGATAACTCATCACGCACTGTAGCTAATACAGGAGACTTGTATGGGAGATTTCTTCCTGGCACTTGTTCTATAATATAATTTGCTTTAAAATAATATCCTATGTCAGCTGTAAAATACAGCTTCCTAGGGAATTTCTTTCCTTCTTTTTTTTTTTTTTTTAAAGGAAAATAATTCTAAGTTTTGAGTTGAATATGCATGATTCTCTTGTGAAGACAGGAAAATATCACCAAAAAGTAATGAAAACAGTGATGGGATTATTAAAGGCAGTAGCACAAGCAAGCTTCCCTTTGGTTCAGTGTTCCACTGAATGCCCTGGATTTGTAATCAGAGTGGCACGGCTACTTATTTTCAAAAGAAAGTGAGCACTCAAAGTTTGCCACACTTAAATTTTGCCTTTTAAGTCTTGCCTGCTAAAGGAGGGGAAATAGTTCTCTAGTCAGTGTGCGTTACCAGTAATAAATAGTTGGTGGATACAGGATCAGAGCAGCTGCAAATATCCAAGTGTCGGATGCTGAAGACTATTCCTAATGAGTATTTCATTGTTTTTGTACACATGTTCCTGTTGCCAGGAGGAGTTGCTTAAAAATGTAGCGGACTGAGGCATTGTAAGCTTATGTAGACATCTAACAAAAATAAAGCTAGGTCAGACTTCAATAGAATTAGCATCCAGTATAGTTTTGCGCAGCTCATCTGCACTCTTCTTTAATGAGTTAGTATATGAGATAATCATGATTTCTAATATTAGAGATGTTAATGGTTGGTAAACGTTGTGCTAGAGTACAGAAGTTGTGAAATGTGTAGAATTGTTTACAAAACAGTATGCAAACGTGCATGATGAATTCTTACTTGTAGTTGCACACCTACGGGCACAATTTAACTCATAGCTTCTAACAGAAAGACTCAAGTGGTACCACAGTGACAGCGGACTGATTTACATTTCAGATATAAACCATGGTGTAACCATCTCAGATGACTTTCACATTTCATTCCAGAAAAGATTTCCTGCAGTGTGAAATACCTTTTCAGATTCTTTCATGAATAAAGCATATCAAAAGTCCATGCAGATGAATAGGTTTGAGGTTAATGAGCAAAAGGGAAGGTGATATTTGTGCTGTTCTGTGGTACGTATAGCTGTAATCCCAGTGGTGAGGCAAAGACCACTCTTAACAAAGTTGCGTCCTTGTATAGCTGCCACACAACTGTTTGGCACTGCTTCCACTCTGCTCATGTGCCTGTTGCCTCTCTTTTTGTGAACCGGTGGTTCGGTCTTTCTGAGAGTGTCACTGGACTGAAGCTTGACATAGTGTAGGAGCAGCTAGGGTATCAAAGTTCTGTGAGGTCTCACTAGTATTAGCATCTACAACTGATAAGCTCTGCTGGTCCCTGGAAGAGTTAGGGACCTTCACCTGACCTTTGTATAAACCAGGAGATTTTGCCCAAAATGGAAGATTTGACATTAAACTGGCAGAACTGTTACCCTCAACAGTCAGAACCACTGGCTGTTTATCTGGCACTGCTGGTGCGTACACAGCATTTTGTTCAGACAGATGATCTCCACATTGACTAAGATGTTCAGCTAGGACCAGAGGCTGCTGATCATCTCCTTCTTCAGAAATGACAAAAACTGGTTTGTTTTTATCTGTTTCTCCCCCAAGGTCCTTTATTTTTGAAGCACTGGCCAAGTTGATTTTCAAGGGGTTGGAGCTCTCTGTAGTACTCTTGGAGCTTTGGCTGTTAACTGGAGATGCTGCCCCTAGATGTCTTGAGGGATCCAAGGACCTCATGCGTTTGCTGTCAGGGGAGCCAGCTAAAAATCCAAAGTAAGGATTTCCAAACCTGGATTTCTTCAAGCTGCAGGAGCTTAGCTTCCGCTGCCTTTGTCCAGATAGAGTGAGGGGGTATGAGGCATTGCTGACAGATGAATCAGAGTAAACGGTCTCTGAAGCTCTCTCTATCTCAGTGGCTGAAATCACCTTTCTGGTTGGAACACCTTGGGTTCTTGCAGCTGCAGGAAAACCCTGTACAAAATAATAATAAATTAGTAGACGTGCTTTGAAAAGCAACTGTCTTAAGAAACATTGATCCCCAGGGAACTAACTAAAAGTTAAAATTCCTGTTGTGGCACAGGTAAGATATTTTCTTTTGCAGAAAATTACCATAGAATTACCTGTTATTACCATAGAAAACAAGGAACATCCTCTATTAGCTTTGTAACAAGCTCTGTTGGTTTGATGACAATGGTCAGTGAGACCTAGATATACTTCCCTACACCTACAGATTCCTTGCTGTGCACTGTAACATGTCAAATTTAAGGTATAACCAGGGAAAGAAAGAATATGTTAGACAACTGAATGAATGCAGCTTCTTAGCACTTCAGGAAGGCCTGAATAAATTACAATATAGTTAGGCAAAAGAATTTCCAGTACTCCAAGCAAGATGGGCCAAGATGTGCATTGCACCCGCAGATTAGAGGAGCAAAGCAGGGGCACTGACCGCTCCATGGTCTTCTCCTAGCAAGACTTACACTGTTGTCAACCAGCTTTGTGAAGGGACTATTGGTGCTCCAACTACACCATTTTTTTTGTAGCTGTGGTATTGGAGCCAGGAAATCATGGAAAGTGCGGGCACTCCATGTGCGTTGTCTGGGATAATGATTTTCCATCTGGACATTCCTCTTCTCAACAGTATCTGTTCCTGCAGCCATGTGACCAGAAGTCATCCAGTCAGACACAGAGCCTGGGCTTGTGACGCTTCTTTTTAGATTTTTGTCCTGAAAATAGTAAATAAATATTGTTTTCAATGTCTTTTGCCAAAAGGCTTTAAAAACACTTTAAAAAGTAGCCTCTAATGGAAGCGACCAATTTCTTCAGTGGTTCGTTTCTCAAGACAAGGCCCAGGAATGCAACTTCTGTTTCTCTTTCAACATGCTGCCTTGGAGTCGGTGGCTTCCCTGGACGCTGGTTTTACCTTGCTTCTTCAATTTCATGTTTTACATTGAACTGGGAAATTCCACTTACGTAAGAAACAGAATCCTACCACTAACTGCATATATCAAATAACTAGAGCTTCATTATATTGGATACATTTGACAGATTACAGTACTAAACTTCACTGTGCAAAACATAATTCCTCCTCTCTGCTCAGCTCTTGGAAGGTTCCAGCTGCATCTCTATAGGGAAACAAAACCCCAGGGCCAGGGAATGAGGCCCACTGAAAGAAATCCGGAAGCAAAAAAAACAAGAGACTTAGAAATCTAAAAAATGTATGATTCAGGAAGAAAGACTGAAGTAAGTGGTGCTCTTTAGTCTTAGTTTGGGAAGAACTAAAGGAATAATAATAAATAAATTTTAAAAAAGGCAGTAATCTGTCCTCAGTGTCTGTGATAAAAGGAACGAGAGACACAAGGCCCAGAGTGGAGCCAAGGGGATTTTCAGTTCACATAAGAAATGTTTTTTCAGGTGGAAAACATGCTTTAGCAGGAGCATAAGATGTCTAGACAGGTGTAAAATTGGCATCGTTGAAAGCTGAGCACATGAAACCATTCTTACCAGCTCTATGTATGAGGAGAATTGCTCTGACATAGGAATGAAATATGGCCAGCTTGTAAGGATCCCATATGCATACTTACTTTATATGTTCCTACACTGAATTTAAAATCACAATTTTTCTTCTTAATATGTATGTGGTTTTAGAAGCAGAAAAGTTAAAGAATGCCTCACTGTCCTGTGAATCTCCTTCTGTGCTTGCTAATGCTTCACCTGTTGTTAATATAAGCCCCTCGTTACATAACTCTGCATGTATTTTTAATTTTCAGCTGTGCGAATACGGCTGTCATGAGAAGAATGCAAAATCCACATTCCCAGAGTTTACATATTTCTTAAAGAGAGTCTGAAATAAATCCTACAGTGTCCTGGATTTAAAAGGCCCGAGAGACCAAGAGCTTGTCACTTGTTATTTCTGATAAACAAAATCTCCCAAGTTTCCACAAATCATAGAAACTATTTCCTTACAGTGTCATGTTGGAAAAGGGTGGGCAGAGAGGCGAGAAATGAGCTTCTCTGTAGGAAGCTAGCAGAGGTTCTATTCAGGCTCTGGATAAATTTGTTTCAATATTAAGTTCTTAGTCTCAGATTTGATTAAAGTAACGTTCTTCATAAATGTATAATAATCCAGCTGTCTTCTCCTGGTTCTTAGGGTTTATTATTTTGATGGTTTTGAGACAGATGCACTGGGAGCAGCTACTGAGGTTAATAACGTATTTTCTAGATTTTAAAAAATCTTTTACCAAAAAACATCTCTTAAATATTCTCTTATTCTTTAACCAAAACCTATTCATCTGACATTTGTCTGGATAGAATTCAGATCATAGTAATAACCTAGCCAAAGACTGAGTGATACTTTAAAACAAATAGGACCTATAACTAATGGAGAATGTCCAAAGGAGGGCTATGAAGCTGTGGGAAGTCTGAGGGCAAGGCGTGTGGGGAGTGCCTGGGGCCCCTCCACTTGTTCGGCTGGAGCAGTGGGGCTGAGGGGAGGCCTCATGGCCCTGCAGCTCCTCATGGCGGCTCTTTGTAGTTCATTTTTTTTAAATGAGCATTTGGGTGAGGTGAATCTGAAGACATTATTTGCTATGCTGTACAGACTTGGGATTTCACACTTCTTTCCATGTGAGGATTACTTCTTGGCTGCTGCCAAGAAAGCAGCAGGTAACTCCTGCCTGCCCAGTGCTGGCCTACGGACACTGGGCTGTGTACCCACCTTCTGCAGTGCTCAGGGACAAACCTCAGGAGCTGGGTGGCCAGATGCATCTTACACCCTAAAAATTCACACACCTGGAAACTAAATTGTGAACAGAACTCATTTTTACATCTAACATTTAGTAACCCTCAATTAACCTAGGTAGTCTGAAGATCACACTTAAGTGCAGGTGTGCAGGTGGCTTGCTGGGCCCAATTTCCACCCCCCTCAGAGAGGAAAGTCTGCAGCTGTGCTGAAAGAGCTAGTGCTTCTAAAGGTGGTCCTTCACCCTTCTCAGGTTGTTTTTTTTTTTGTTTGGTTTGGTTTGGTTTTTTTACACCTTTTGGGGGTTTAGTACTGGCTCCTTGTATGCAAAAAAGATATAAATAAGAAGGAAAAGCCTTCTGAGTTAATACAGTGGTGAATCACTTTAATTCTTTGGTTATATGCACTTAGAATTGTTTTAACGCTATATTATGTGTGTATATATATACACATAAATCTGCTATTCTTGCTTGTGGAAGGCATGGTATAATAGAAATGTTTTGCTTTAAGAGCTTTTTCCTTCTGATTAGTGAGGGGGTAGAGGAAGGAAAATGGGTATTCTCTTTGTCCTTAAATTGTATTTGTAAGTGGTTGCCACCAGGTGAAGCTCTCTGCACTGGAAAGGAGGACCAAGAGGTTGAGGGGTTCAAGGGTGCCTGATCGTAGTGCTGATACAGTGCGTGTGCCCTGCTCCTCAGAAGGCAATGTGGTTCAGTCGGGTAGGGCACTAGAGCTGTTTTCCCTGTTCTTTTCCTTCTTTTCTGTTAATCCGTGTGGTTGACTGAAGGAGGAGTTCAGCACATGCCCTGCACCAGTGAGGGAAATTTCTAATCAGCCCGCCTCCATGGCTAACTTACTAATCAACTTCGGGGATACAGAATGCTGTTGCTCTGTAAACTGTGATTAGAAGCATTATGTGGACTGCCTTGGGGTAGGCAAGTTCCTTACACTGGTTCTTTCCCCTCTTGTGGGAAAAGAGAGAGGATGTTGGACAGTGTTGACCTGGAAAGGTTTTAATGTAGACTTGGAAAGAACTCACACTGATAGTTGCTAGTCTGTGATAAAGAGAGAGCTCAGAAGTCTCAGGTCTGGCCCCTATCATCTATTTCTAAGTAAGTGATTAAGAGTGAAGAGGAAAGAGCTAAAATAAGGAAGGTTACTAAAATGATCTAGGTTTGTATGTGTTTATTTGAAAGGGCACCAGTGCTTTCCCTTTAAGGGTTAGGTTTTTAGAATATATGTTAATTCTTCATGTGAGCTGGGGAGATAGTGACATAACTTTATGACAAACTGAGGAGCTGAAGAACATCCCTACCACTTGGTAGTGGTGTGCAGGAATGGGTCTGGTCCCGTGTCCTTCAGTTGTTACAAGCAATGCTCTTAATTGCATATCATTTTTAATGGAACACCATCTTTGCCAATTAACAGATACTTCTTGAGGGCTGGTGCTTCAGCTTGGTGGCATGCCTCTGCATTCTCACCTATAATATCCCAGGTGAACTTCTGGATCTGATCTTATCAAAGCTGGGAAGATGCTGGCTGAGGGATCACAGCCCACATGTTTTCATAGCAGCTCTGCTTGGTGGTTGGGAGAACTGCTTGGCTCAGTCACTACTACTCTTGCAAACTAGGCAGCAAGCATAAGTGAAGGAATGTGACAAGTGCTGTCTAAGAAGGACATTGTGCATCTTGCTATGGTTCTAGAGATGCCCACAAGCATTCCTACCTGTATTCTGTAGGTGGTAAAGCTCAATCCACTGGCTCCAGGTCCAGCAGAAATAATAAAAACTTCATCGCTTCCTGTCTCGGTGGTCACTGCAGAGGTGGAAGAGGGTACATCTGGGTCAGTATCCTGAGGAGACCGTTCTGTGCTGCCTCTGCAGGAAGTGACTGAGAAAAGAAAATCCATATAAAAACAGTTGAGGAGAGCCCAAAATGTCTGTTCTCAACTCCTCCTTGACAATTCCTCCTCCTTTGCCTTTCCCTCTCTCCCCAGACAAACTAGAGCCACTTTGAGCTGTCACAAGAGTCAGAACTAAGCTCAGGCCAACAGTTTTCTCTCCTGAGCCTGCAAGCTTTTAAAAGTAAGACAGGAGGTGAGGGGAAGAAAGGAACTACCGTGGGTCTGCTGTTTGATAAAGACAGACCCAAACTGAAATTCCCCATACTAAACGCACAAGGTTTTCCTGCAGATCAGAATTTTTTTTTAAATCCATATTTACTCATTCCTGTTAATGGTGAGCTCAGCTTTTTCCCTGAAGTGCAATCGTTTTCTGCTTGAACCCTGGCGATGCTGCTCCCACAGCCATATGCTGTAGGTGTATGCGCCTGCTTGTCTTCCCAAGGCCTGCCCCTCTGGTCCAGGCCAGGGGAGCAATATCTGTGGCTCCTAGCTGCAATCTCCTCAACGATCTTTGGCAGCAAGTAATTAGCTTTTGAGGAAGATATCCCTGTGAGAATTGTGTCTAAAAGCTGATGGTTTAGTGGGAAACTGATGGTGTGTAGCAATGTACAGTGAAGTGGCTCCTTGGTGGCCTTCCCCCAAAAGGAGCGCTAATAGAATTCATTGGTTATGACTCAAAATTGCAACAAATGATGTTATCTGCAGCTTGGCTGGGGGACTCCTGCTCTTGTTTTGGAGACACACATCTAAAGCTGTCTCACTCGAAAAGCCCTTCAGAAAGTTAGCTCCAGCAGTCAAACTTGTCCAAAGCCAATGTAAGCGCTGTAAAACTCATCCTTTTCCAGGCAAGGTTAGACACAGGGCAGATGAGCCATCCACAATTTATGGATTATTAAACGCTGCGGTTGTAGCAGCCTGAAGCGGACACGTTAGCTTTGCTAACCCAGTGTCTCTGCAACGCTGTGTGCTATGACGGCTTCTGCTGGCAGAGTCCTGAAGCTGTGCCCGTGTGCTCCCTGCCAGGGGAATTGCCCTCCCAGGGAGGGGGGAGAGCAGCAAGGGATATTCCCACAACAAAGCCTTTCTGCTGTCAAGTAGCTCTCCAGCTGTGCATGAGCGAGATGGGAGGAGGGTGGGGGAGAAACGGTCTGATTAGCAGGCCGGGGCCGCGGGGTGCCCTGACCTGCTCCCGGGGGTGCGCCGCGCTTACCCGCCTGCTCCCGGCTGACAGAGTGGTTGTTGTTTTCATTCTCCCGACTTGGCACCACGAGCTGGAGCTCATTGATATCAACAGCGGAGTTCTGGATCCCATTCTACAACTCAGAACATGCCCCAGTAAACATTGTCAGATAAACAGTGCAACAGCCAATATGAAAGAGAGAAACAGAAATTGCTGAAGCCATTAGCACTAACCTCCTGGTCACTGCATACGTTGGATGAGCTCCTTTTGGGGCACGTTCTCTGCCTGAAAAGGAGAGACAGCAACAACAACAACAAGCCCACGAGTGAGTTAGACCCAGAGAAAGGAAGGTCTTGGCTCATGTAGTGGGAAGTCGGCTGAAGAAGAGAAGGACCTGTCTTCCTCCCATGCTCACCACAAAACTGGGAACAGAGTTCAGACCTCTTCAAAGTCCTACCAGCCTTCTCTCCATAGGGAACAGCACATACTGATGTGCTTTTTCACACCAGTAACTAAATAGCAGGACTGAAATCTTTCCTTTGGTCTGAGCAGTGACATCATTCTTACCCTTTTATACAGAGTATTTCATGTCTGTAGTCAATATTGCACTCTGCATTGTATTTAGCAAACAGAGAACATGAAATGTTCATCTGCATGACCATTTTGTTAACAAGAATGGCTATGGCAGATGATTACCAGCTAAATGTGCCTGTTGGACTGAAGGGAAACAATCTTATTCTCCATCTTTTTTTTATTTTTTTAGTTTTAATAAATATGACACCATGAAACAACAAGCGTTATTTACATACTGGATGAATATGATGTGAATATGTCATGAAGAATAGCTGAAGATGATCATGACTGAAGCAAGAATATTTTGGTGTGCAGCAGTTCTTCATGCAACAGTGCAGAAAACAAACAAGTGTTAATGCGCTATGTGACCTGTGTTATTATTTTTCCCTCCTATCTATGGCTGGAGAGGCTGGTTTAAGGCAGTTAACCTCTTCCACACAAAGTTTGTGGTGGTGCCTTCTAAGGGATGTGTTGAAGGCAAGATTTCATGTTTTCAGGCACTTTTTCATTACTGCTTCTTCTAAGACATGCTGCCTGGCAAGTCTGCCTGGGGGCCAGCATCTGCTCCACCTTGGTCGTGGTGGGTTTCATTGTTTCACCATATCATTGGAAGACTTAACAAATGATTATTGACTCTCAGTTGAATTGAGAGAGGAAAAAAAACCTGATGTGTCTCTCCAAGACTATTCCTAATGAATACAGAGGAGACTACAGAAAGAGGAGAGCAAGTTTGCACTTCAGAATTTAATTCAGAAGGGATCCAGATGGATAGCTGTTACTGTAGGAGGCAAGAGCTCATCGGCTGGGCTGAAGCAGGGAAGGCTCTTCCTTAACTCAGGGGTTGGTGGAGAGGGAGCAGAGAAATTTCCAAGGAGAAGAGGTCTTTCCTCATTGGAGAATCGAGATTAAGCCAAGTAGGAAATACAGTGCAAGTACAGTAGAAGAAGGGTAGGAGAGAGGAGTTCCGTACTTCTCAAAGTTTAAACAAGGATAGAAAAGGGTAATTGTTTGGAATGTCCTCTTTTTAAATTTTTCTTCCATCATCATGGTTCCGGTATTGATTCCACTGAACAGTTTGATTTACTGTCAGAAACTAACTCATATAAAGGCTAAAGTTTACTAGATTCACCCCAAAAAAATTTCTGGTGGCAACTTGAGATTTGATTCCTTCTACTCAGAACTGCTGCCACAGTGTCTGGAGAGATGCTCTAGTTTGTGGGACTTGGGCTCTTGGACTTTCTTTAGCTTTCTCTCCAGGTGGACTATGTCTCCCATGGCATGCTGCAGGGTCCGACCACCAAGGAGGGCAGTGATTTAGATCAGTGTATAGCTCGTGCATATGAAACACCCAGTGTACAAATATTCTGGTTTCCTTCATTTAAAAAAATGTGCAATTTAAAAACAAAAATTGCTTAATCCTTCCCAAGTAAAGCAAATATTCAAGTCTGTTGAATGCTTTGTAAAAATTGCCCTGTGCTCCCCAGCCCTCTCTATCCATCTGCATTTCTAACTAAACTACCCCCATATAGATGGACAGAAGTGGAGAACAGCTACAGACAGGTAGAGGCTTCTGAGTTGTGCCTACCATGAAGATGGCAGAGAAAAACTGTTTTTAGCCCAGAAGTGACTAGAATCCTCTAGGAAAGCATTACATGAAGGAGAAGATCAGGCTGCAGGCCATGCCTAGCAGGGTGGCTTGTACAGAGTGAAACGGCACACAGCGACTTGAGGAAATAGCTGTACGTGTAGAGGGGTTGTAATTGGAAACAGGTCACTGGCAGGCAATGCAGATGTAAAATGCAGTTGCAGTCCACAGGTTGCAGCCATCAAGCAAAAGTCTGGCTGCATTGGACGAGATTAAAATTAAATAAGGTGGACGTGTCTCTTGTTCTTGAGGCTTGGGAAAGAAAATAAAAAATACCCCATTGCTCGAGCCAGGCCTCATGGCCAAAAGTAATTAGAATTATTGGCCAACTAACAACTGAAGCTTTCATTTCCTCCCCAAACAGAAAACAAAAGCTTCAGTGTGGCAGAGACTTGGAGTTTCCCCAGAGAGCTTTGCCCTGGCTGAATGCAATGAGCCCGAGCAGACACTGCTGACGACTTGGTGCATTGGAGTGGCAGCAGGTGCCAAGCTTGGCCCAGGCCATTTCTAATCCTGGCAAAGCTAGCTCCCTGCTACTTTTAGCTGAGCAACAGCATCAGATAGAAACGGTAAAAAAACACAGCTAAATGCCAATGTGGTACCAGAGGAACAAGCAAAGCAAGAAGAGGAAAAAGTGGGAGTCAAGTTTACGAGGCCAAGAGCTTGAAGTTTACTCTTAGCATCTTCCGGTGAGGTCTCCTTTGCAGTGGCACATTCCAGCCAGGGCAAGAATTGTCATGCCTCAGAGAGCTGGTCCCATTTCTGAGCGTGCTGCATTATTAAAGCATCTTCACTTCTCCTCACAGCCCACCCCTCGCAGTCCTGGCATTTTCAGCAACAAGGATGGGCTGTGGCAAAAACACACATGACGCGTGATTTCAAGCCTGTATTTAAGGCAAGAAGCATAAAATAGAGTTTGATGGGCTCAAGTTAAAAGTTGTTTAGATGTGCTTAATGGCCTCTGCAGCCTTATTCTAAGATGCATTTTGAGAGAACACAGCTGGGCAGTGTAGGTGAGCTCCAGCCAGTGGTGCTGGGGCCAGGGAGCAATATCCTCAAAGTATTAGAGCAGGAAAGATGGAAAAAGAATCTTTCATAGGGCATGGAACTGCTTCCATGCATGTCAGATCTCACATGCTTTAAATCTGACAAGAAATAAAAGCGTAATGTAATCGAGGCCTGCCTAGAATAGTGCACAGGGAATACAGGCAGCCGGGTTAGCAAGGGGCCTTTCATGAGGTGAATGTCTATGGACAGCCTTCTCCATATACAGTCAATATCTAATATATTTCCCTACCAAAAAAAAAGTGACAGAGCAATGAAAGGGCGAGCATGCAGATGTTACAAGAAGTGAGCCTGTCCCTGGTCCTGTGCCATGGTGACCGTGGCAGGATGTCCTCAGTGACCAGACCGCGTAACATTTGTGCGGGGTGAAAAAGGCATTCAGTTTACTACGTTTGTCAACAATAGCAGAACATTACTATGCTTTGTAAATATCTGAGAAGCAGAAAAGCAAATTGTACATGTGAGCAGCATGGCCTGGCTTTCTGAGCAGTCTGCACAGAGCAGCTTTCAGGCAGTGGGAGCTCAGACTGCTGTGTACTTCAGTTTGAATAACACGAAGCTTCATGGATAGCTGCAGTGAAATTAAATGGCAAGAACTGCCTACTCGACATGCACATCAGCCCAGGTTGCTGCCGTAGCAAAGGCAGAGTGTTTCTGCCGCTTTTGAAGTTTGGCAAGAGTATAAAAATAATTTAGTGTCTGGAAGACATTTTCCACCAGGCGTTTTCCTTTAGAACCAGCAAAAAAATGTAGGCTAAATTAGTGTTCGGCAAGGTCTTTACACAGGAAGAAGGTTAGTCAGAAGTAGCACACGTAAGTTTAACTCTTGCAACTATGAAAAGCCCAGACTCTGAAAGCAGAAATTTCTTTATGCAGCAAGAGTTTATTAAGATTTATTTTTTAAAGAGTTTATTAATAGATTATTAAGATTATATTTTGTCTTCACCACCTCGCCCTTGTTTTCTTATTCCCAGTACAGTGATGGCCCATATTGTGTGTTTATTCAGCACAACTAGAAATGCAGCCTCCAAAATCACACGGAAAACAAAGTTCCTTTCTCAACCCGACCTCAGTTACGAGGAGTTGCCAGGCCACCCTGAGACCTTCTGGGCTGAAGGATGCACAGGGCAGAGGATGCAGGAAGAAGGGACAGACCAGCTGAATGGTGCCGCTGAGAAATAAGTGCTCTCACAAACAGCCAGCCACTCCAGCAGAGCCCTGCAAGGCATGGTGCTTGTCTCAGTTCTCTGATGCTCCCATTGCAGTCAAAACATTTGAAAAACACTGTTTAACAAAAACCCAGGGAGCTCCTGCTTTGTTTTGAATTTGTTGGAAGGAAAAAAAATGTTTTCACTGGAGTTACCAAGAAAAAAGCAAACATAAGCTGAGGGGTGGAGAAGCTTTCTCCTGATTGATACATCGGGAGAAAACAAATAAAAGCAATTGACTGGAGAGGAATGTTTTTGTCGCTGGCTGGTATTAGCAGTTCAGCTAGTTAGCATCCCCCTGGGCTGACCAGTGGCTCACTGGACCAAGTCCTTTCAGATGATGTTTGGGGACGGGCAGGGACAGCACAGCACAACTCTCAGCCTTTCTCTGGCAGGGACCCAGCTCTGCAGATACCTGCTCATGCTGTGAGTGCATTAGCATTAAAATGTCTGCACAGCCTCTTGGATAAAACTTGCTTCAGATTGGAAAACATTATTTAACGTAGGTAACAGCATCTTAATTCCAAGTGGCAGTATTTTAGCTATTTAGTTTTCTGCAGAGCATTAGCGATGGTTAGATTCAAAGTGAGAAGACGCAGTGACGGTCACCTCAGCCTGCCTGGGAGACTTGGGGAAGGGTGCTCTCCATCCTGCATTTGTCCACTGGCTGCTATTGGCCCAAAACTGAGAAACAAGTATTGAAACCAAATAAGGACCAAGAAAGACCTCACCTTTCAGGTGTTTCTGCAGGGGAAAAAAAAAAAAGTGAATTTGAGGTACAAGAGCTGTAGAACTGGGAAAGAAAACTGTAGAGCATAAGGCAGGAATAGAAACTGGGTTTGGTTTCCTCTATATCCACACAGTACTGCACCAAAAGGACAGCACACATTAGCAGAGCAAAGAAAATGTGTGTTTGTTTTCTGGTCTTTCCTGTCTTGCACAGAGAATATCCCATGCTTCAAAGGTTCAGACATTCATCATCTTACCTGCAAGCTATGCAGAGGGCACAGAGCAAAGCAAGTGCAAAGAAGACAGTCCCTGTTAAAACTGCCAGCATCATCATGTTTTCCATTCTCTCCTGCCTCACAGCATCTACGGTGTTGGGTTCCGTGATGTTCTTGTATTCGAAGAGCATTGCAAAGCCTCTGCCCCGGTTGGTGGTGGTAATTAGCTCCATGATAACCTCAACCATTTCCAGAGACGAACCAAAGACCATGGTCTTGTTTAAAGGTGAATTTGGTCCACAGAAACGAGAGGAAAACGTGATGAGATCTGAAACATACAATACATCATGGGGACAGACATCCACTGCTGGCTGTTGGCTGGAGATTTCCACTGGCAATATTGTTGTGGGAAGAGTCCAGCTCTCTCCCAGGCTTTCATCTCTCTCACTAGCAGCTAGTTGGGCAAACAAAATGTTGCCCTTCCAGCCTTCTTTTGTTTCTTGGCCGCTGACATTTTGTCTCTGTGTTGTGGCACCACCAGACTCAGGGAATGGCTGCTCTTCTGTTTGAGTCTCCATAATCACTTTGGGTTCCTTCATCTGTTTTGACTGGTTTCCTTCGGACGTCTGTTTGGCTTCATCTTTCTTGGAGGCTGCTCCTGGAAGTTCATCTAGGTGATGAGGAAGCTCTTTTGGCTGATCTCCTGTGCCGTGAGCTGCCTCCGACATCCAGCTCTGAAGAGAGGATTTTGTAGTCTGGAGAACAAAGTCCACGTTTTCCTCAGGAGGAGGCACGTCCTTACTCTCTGTTATCGCAGCGGCTGGAAAGCCATCCCAGGGGGTTGGAGTTTCACTAGAGCTCTCAAAAATGTCAAAGTCAAAAATTTCCAGGATAAGATGTGTTCTCATGGGGATGAAAAACTGCCAAACACAGTGTGTCCCCGGGTAGTAGTTGTTTGGAAAACCTGGTGATAAAATCAGGCCTCTTTCCATTGACTCCACCACTGCACCGCAGGAATAATAGACCTGGGAAATAAAACAAACACACTTACTTCTTGCCAGAGACAATATGCAGGATGCAGTATGCTGGACCTACGGAAGGTCCTGCCCCCTCCCTTTGGTGACTGGTGTAAAGAAGACTTTTACAGGCTTCATGAATTCTGAGTTCTTGAGGCTGTTTTCTACTTTCACATTTAGAGCCTTAATCTCTAATATGGACAACCAGTCTTAGAGACTGTGAGAGTGTGTAATGAACACACAGTTTCTGCAGAAATGTACTTCAGATGAGCAATTCATAAAATTTTTGTTTTCTATCACTATTTCTATTATAATAGCATCCCTTTCTACTTTTGGCTAATGCACATTCCCAGGTTATTGAATCCTGAATACATTTGTTGTTGACACACAACTCTTTGCTGCACAAATGTGTCATCCTCAACAGCTTGTAGTGTGATAAAAACCTTCAGCCAAAGAGAAACTGTGTCACTGCAGCATCTTAAATTCTATGTTATTTTCATTACAAAACCACTTTTTTAAGTGCAAAAAGGCCCTTGCACTGATGATTATCCACGAATCATCCAAACAACTTATCTTGTTTTCAGAGACATTCAGTCATATTTACTTCAGTAATCGAGGCGGTTTTGATTGGGTACATTTTCTCTTCAAATGCAAAGCCTCCCGAAATAGTGCCAGCAGATACCCGCTCCCACTGGTAGGCTAGCAATCTGCATGTATTTTGCATAACAGTCATAGTCCCGTTTGAAATTCATTTCTTCCTTCTCCACAAATAGCCTTCACAATCCAAGAGGGAAGAAATCTGTAAATGGTTGCACTACCGACGTTCTGCTTCTTCTCTAAAGGTACGTGAGGCTGTTTTCACGCGTCATCTCACAACAGCCATCTCCCAGTATGCTCCCCGAGCCCTTTTTCAAGATTCTTTCCATAAATGTGGAGGGCGCAGAGCCCTGTCTGCGCCTGGGGCAACGGTTTTTGAAAAGGAGAAAAAAGAAGTCAGAAGTGCTGAGGTCACGAGCCTTGGCTAAGAGCACGTGTTTACTATCATTAATTGGAAAAGAAAGGGAACGCTTAGGGGGTTTGTTTTTATTTTTTATTATTATTGTTGGAAATGATTAGTCGTCTCGGTCTGTTATCTATTTAAACACAAAGGAAGCTTGGCAGTAGAACAAACAAAGCTTATGAAGTCCATATAAAGCCACAAAGATCAAAATACTTCAGATTTTTTTTCTCCTGGTCCCTCCTCCTGTCTCATATTAAAATGGAAAGAAAAAAAAAAGCAACACCAAATGTTAAAAGCCCATAAATAAAAACAAAAAGGCAAGAGTGTTCTGCAAGGCATTAGCTTTGTTTTCCAACAGGTGCTTTTCATATTCGGAGTAATTTCAGGGTGGATGGCAGTGCTGCAATAGGAAAGGACCAAATCAGAGGCAGAATAGAAATTGTTTTCTGTACTCCAGATTGAAATCCAATCTTTGATTTTTTTAAAGAGCCTCTTAAATCACAGGTTGTGCTAATTATAGGGGAATGAACTGCAGGTTTCTCATTTAAGGCACCTGGGCCATGGCTTGAAGTCTCAAGTGAAAAAAGAAACCATACACATGTGTTCACATTCTCTTTCTAATGCTTCAGTGCTGCATAGCAAGTAATGCCAAAATGAATAAATAGCATGCTGCAGATCTTTTCTCTAGGACATAGTTTGTTGTTGCTGTTGTTGTTATTATTATTCTAGTCTAAATCATGTTATTCAAGGAGAAATCTAGGGGAAAACTCTGCCTGTTTAGGAGGATGCAGGTCCTAACTTCCACATTTACATCAGAATTATGGGTGCATTTGTTGTCACTTTATAAGCGATGCTGATAACTGGCCGGTTTCCAGCAATTGCACCCCTTCTTCCCTTAGGGAGTGGGTTACTGTGTGACACACAGGACCTCTGTCCTGGGGTGTCTGTGCAGATTGCCTTTGTTTCATGGCAGTCTCCTGAGCTCTTAAGTAAGATACTGGTGTAGCAAGACACAGCATGTAACGCCTAACTTTCCGTTTAAAAGAAGCACCCAGTTTTGGAGCAAGAATGTGCACCAGAACTGTTGCTGCTGAAGGGTTCTTCTCCTGTCTGTAGGAGGATTTCGTGTGGGCCCAAACTTCCTTAGTTAGTGCTCACCGAGGGTTGAGGTTTTGTATGGAGGAACACGCAAACTGATCGAGGTCTCTTTTTTCAGATACCAAGAAGGCAGCTGGAGGTGTTCGCAGCCCCACCTCTCCTACCACAACACCCTGCTAACATCTAAAAGCAGCAGCCATCAGCTCAGCAGCTCTCACGTTGGATGGGTAAGTGCATTCCTCTGTATTTCTCAGCCCTACTCTCAAGTGAGGTACACTTTCCTGCCTTCACTTCCACCTGAATCTGTCGTCATTTGGAGAAAAATATTGTGCAGGCTCTGCACGCACCTGAGGAGCCTCAGGTCCAGGCTCAAAGGCCTTTCGCTCCCCACGAGCCACGTGGCTGCCAGCCACTGCAATATTTCACTGAATCCCAGCAGGTACCAGTACCCACACGTGGGGACAGGGGAGTTGTGCAACGCATGCATTCCAGAAATACATCCGACAGGTCATGGCTGCAGGGTGTGATCGTTCATTGGTTGTGGCCCGGGAGACTGAAACCATTCAAGATTTGCTCAGACAACAGGGAAAAAACACCCAAGGGGCAGGAAATGCAAGGCAGATCTGAGGGTGGGGAATAAAAGATTTCTGATAAATTTATAATCCAGAACGGAATGACTGACAACGCTGCTTAGTTCATTTACATCATCCATTATGAAGGCTGAATTTCATCAATTAGACACAGATGTTCCCTTGCACAGCAAGCGGTATATTCACAGGCTTTTGACAGAGGCATGCAAACAATTTGGCACGTTTTAATCTTTGCAAATGATAGGTTGTTGTTTGTTTTTTATAAACAACAGTTTTTATACTAATTAGGCCAATTATGGGTGGGGTGGGCATTTATTTATTTCTCCTTTTTTTTAATCTGCTAATAAGACAACTCCTTGAGAGCGTTGATGAGAGGCACAGTAAACTTGTGTGGGCTCGGAAAGAATCTCTTCAGAAGCATGGTGGTTTTGGAAGGCAGCAAGGGTTGCAGTTTCCAAACACACAAAGGGGTGGTATTGAGAATGACTATTGTACTGAGATGTGAAATACAGTGACCTACTGTAGGAAATCTTAAGGTGTGAGGAAAGGCTAAGTGTTTACCAGGCAGCAGGGCCACGTATATGGCAGCTGGCCCACAGGAGCTCTTCAGTGATGGGTACCGGTCTCTGCCCAATCACTATAAGCAGGCAGGGCTGAGTTTTTAGGCTTGTCTGGCCTGCCTCCAAAAATGGAATGCTTCTGGCATGAGGTGGGAGCGCAGAGGGAATGTGGGGAGGGTGCTGCTGCACACAGCTGGTAAGAGGAGGTGACGTGTGTGGTTTGCCTTGTGAAGATGGAAGCCCTGCTGAAGAGGAGACAAAGGGATGGAATGCATTGGCTAGGGAAACCCTCAGACTATTTGTGTTCATAGCTTTTGCTGCAGCCCAAATAGTGCAGTACTGATCCATTTTCTTCATTCATGCTAATGCTGGCATGAGGAGCTGCTGTTTGCAGCACCCTGGAGGTTGCTGTCCTGCCTGTATCCCGTGTATGGTCCCAAAGGCATTTTCCTTTTGAAGTGTTTATTTCAAAGAAGAGAAAGGAGGACATCCTGTTTTGATGTTTGTCATTCCTTTGCGAGCACAATCTCAGATTCTCTGCCTTGGGTCCTGCCCAACGTAGTTTGTTTTCTTTTACAGCATAGTCACCCAAGGAATATCAAGCTGTCTTACTGCGCACGCAGAGCCAGAGTGAAAGCCTCAGCAGAGCAAGCTGGAGGCACACAGCAGAGCCACTCCATTTCCAAGACATTCTCAGGGGCCAACCCACATACTTAACAGGGATACCAAGTTGCAGGCACGCAGGGAAAAGATGTGCAAAGATCATAACCTACTTCTCCCTCGTTCATGCATTATGCACGTCTCGATTTCTGTGCATTTCTCACATGTATTTCCAGTTTTAGGCAGACTTAAAAATGTCACTTCCACTTCTCTTTAGAAATGCCAGAGAAGGAATAATCAGCTACATCTCAAGCTGACTGAACATTTAAGAGCTGCTGCATTTATTAGTGTCTTCAGGAACAGATGTGTATTATCTCCTTATCCAAGTTAAAGGGCTTTTTGGTCTTTGCTTGAAGGCTGCACTAGAAAGATTTAATATTAGTGTAATGAGAGAAGATGGGGATAAAAGTTGTTTATGCAGACCTTAGGCATCACTCTTAAGTCAGAAGGCTTGGTTTTGATCCTGTGCTTATGACCAAAAGAGCCTTTTATGTTTTGTCTTTTCTTGTAAAATGCATCCACTAAATAAATGATACTTCACTGATTATTGGGGTTTTTGGGGGGCAGCAAAAACAGAACTCCTCTCCAGGTAGATGTTTTGCTTTGCTTCAAAAGCATAATCCCCTGCAGCCACCTGGTGCCAAAGCAGGACTCCAGGCAGCGTATGGTGCTTCTATAGGAGCCTTATCTTGTCAGCCTCCAGCTGACTCCACAGCAACCATAGAGATAGGCAATTAGCATTTGGACAGAGATGGATGTGGTCTTAGAATCCAAGACTGTTCAGTCTGGGTGACTAAATTTAGCCATCTGAACTCACCATGGTATCAGTGGAGTAAAAAGCCAGCAAGCTTTATTTAGGATCCCTCACCCCTCCAAAATTAAATACATCATATGTCCACACATGCACGCACATGTGTGTTTCTTTCAAAGAGCTGGCAAAGCTTTAACACTACCTTACCAGCTCCTTCATATTTTATTCTGCCCCAGGGACCTCTTTAAAACCCTGGATCCACCAATCTCCACAAGTGCCTGTAACATGCAGAGGGAGGTAAGGAATCTTGGTTACTTCTCCCTCCAAACACAGGAGGTTCGTTTTGAGTTAAATATCACTAGGACTCACTGGGGTGACTGTACAGAGCCAGCCACAAGGGATGTAATACCAAATGGCCTGAACTTTCAGCAGAGCACGAAGAAAATGCTGAACTTCAGACTTTAGAAAGAAAAAAGAAAGAGAAAGGGGAAGAGGGGAAGTGGCCATTCCCTTCTTCAAGCTTAAGGGGGAAACAAAATATAGACAAGCCTTTACTTGCTGACGTGGATGGAAATAGCTGCAAACTACCAGAAATACAATTCTTGTGGTTCCCAGCAGAAGGCCCAAGTTCCCCTCTCACAGTGTTTCCAAGTTACAGCAGTCTGAGTGTTTTGGATGCTCATCAAATACAGGATCTAAGGAAAGACTGTCCCAAGAGTAAGCTGCAGAACTCCAGTCTGTTGGTTTAAGTGACCGCATTTACTTCGCTAGCTGACTGATCTAGAGATCAAAGTTTGTAGGGATTTTTTTTCCAATTGGAAGAGGAAGTTAATCAGAAGCTTTATAAAATTAACACTCTACTTAATTTTGCATCTTCAGGTCATCTCTTCATGAAAGGTTTATTTTTTTTTCAGTAGAATGAGCTAGATACAGCAGCAGAAAATTAACCTATTTTTTTGCTTGGCAGCATAAGGATTCATGGGAATGCCTTGAAATCACCATTTTCCTCTCCACTAAATTGCCTTTGCTCTTTAAAGCATGAGACGGCAGCAAAAGGAGAATCTCATTCTGTATTACAGCAATTCCTCAAGCATTTTTGGATGCTTCGAAGTAGAATGCCTGGCAGCAGTAGATTAGGACATGGGACTGACAAAAATTGCTGTCAGCTTGCTTAGAATTAAGGAGAGAGTTGTCCCTGACTCCTTTTCCAGTACTTAACTGTGATTTTTTCAGACTGATCCCCTAAAGAGTTCTTAATTTGGAGAGTGTTCCCTCTGCTGAGGGGTCTCCTCTCCCTCCCTGTCCCAACACAAATCTGTACAGCAGCACCCACAGCCAGTGTTCTTGCCTTGTGCCCTGAGGAAGCTTACAGCAATGAGCACTGTACAGGAGTCAAGCGTAGGACCCTGAAACCAGGCCGTGCACACATTTGCTTTTAATACAGTTACAGTATCGGAGCAGTCGCCCTTATGTTTTCAAACAAGGGTCTAGAATTTATTGAAATGAGCACAACCTGCAGGATTTAAGCAAAACCAAGGCTACATTTTTTAACAGATGCTCTGTTATTTCAGTAGTGGGTAGCAGCAGTTCCACCACATGCATGTGATTATGGATGTGACATTTCCACTCTGCAAATCCCATTTCCAGGAAAGAACTCATCTAGTCTTACATTCCTACTTGGCACATATCAGACAGTTTTGCAGGGCCCTGTTTTCATGCGTATCACCGAGTTTTCTGTTGTTCTTACTGGATCACAGGACATTTGAAGAGAACCAATGTGCAGGTAGGAAGGGAAGGGGACTATGAAAGCCTGCAGCTGCAGGAGGCGAGGGAAGGAAAATATTGCCACAAGAGCAGAGGAGGAAAGCAGGAATGCAGTGCAGCAATTAAAGCAAAGAATGCAATGTCTGAACGAGGCTTCAGGAGTTGGAGGCCCAACCGTGCCTCCCACTGCAGGCATGCTATTTTCCCTTATTCTTCACATATGTGACTTTGCTGCAGCTGAGCCCTGAAAATCTGAAAAAGCTTGCTGGGAAGGTGCTGGTTTATTTCACAGGACAGCAGACAACCTTCTCTTGGCTTTGTGGGAAAAAAAGTTGTTGAGATTGCAAATGTTTGTGTAACCTTGGGAAAAGGCAGGTAGGCTCTGTCAGAATGGAAAGAGCGTGACGGGGCTTGGGTCATCCTCACCTGCTGGCACGTGTCAGCAGCCAGCTCCCAGCACCTGCCTGGAGAAGCAGCTTTTCCTGTGGCCCTGTGCCAAACCACTGGCAGGCCATTGCCACAACAAATCTCTGTGAATCAAAGCAGCTGCAGAGTAAGCAGCAGGAGAAGGTCAGCTATCTCATTAGAGCCGGGAGGCCCAGGCCTTCAGCCACGGCAAGGTCCCAGCTTCACAGCTGCAGCGTATTTTGATACCTGGCCTCAAACAAATTGCATAACTGCACCGTGAGGTCACCACCCCTCCTACTTGATCCTCTCTGAGAACTGGAGGAGGGGGAAAGGAAAATCACAAAAAAAAATCCAACAAACATGGGTGCTCAGGCAACCACCAGACACAGCGATGCACTCCAGTTTCTGCGGAGAACAACAGACCTCCTCATTTGACTCCAGAGATGCAATGCCTTTTTCTGCTTACAAAAAAATGCTTGTTCCCAGAGACAAAAACAGGGGCTGTTTCCTGAACAATCACCCATGGAACAGTACAGCTTTCCATAGCATGATCAGCAGCATACACTGTCTATGCATACATTGTAACTGACATTTTGTACTTGCCTTCAGAGCAACCACAGAAAAGCTAAGTTGATGCTCTGCTTCTTTTGAGAGGTTTTCAGGTGAGTAGCAAAAGCAGTTTCTCCTCATTAGGCCTGAGATGCCAACCTGCACGTAGTTATGTACAGCTTGCAGAATTATCTAAAGCTTCCCAGGTGAAAGCTGTCAGGATACTGAAAACACAACAAAATCAATTCTTGCTCTTTTTCTCAATGTCATGAATATGCAGAAGTGCTAGTTCTCCCATTCTAGTTCTTTAATTAAGATTGATTCGGATTTATCTACAAGAGGTCTTGCAAGTTATATCCATGTAAGTTTGGCTAAGCGAAGTTCTCTCTCCTTATCTGGTTCTATATTTTGCTTTAATTTTTTTTTTTTTAAGGCTGGCCGTTCTTGTGATTAACAGGTGTTGTTTTTGTGTTTTGTTATTTTTTTCCTGGACTTGGCAGTAACCTTGTGTTTTGTATGTACTTCTGCTAACTTGACCATTACCCAAGCTAAAGTTACTGCTATAGGAGTACCCAGCATTCACTCAGTACTTGCTGAATGCCAAGGTGGAGAAACACTCCTGGAACAGATAAAACATTGGTAGGAACATGAAATACAGAAAGAAATGCCCTGGAAGAGGCCTAGATCAAGGCACAGAACATTTCTGATTCTTTGTTGTTGGAACTCTTACATCCAGGTGTTCTTACTAGAAACTAAATGGCAGGTCTTATCTGAACTCTCCTTCATTCCCCACTGCAGACCCACACTGCAACATTCACGTACTTCTCATCTCCATCTGAAGCAGAAAAAACTCAGACTGCTCTTCTGTGAAATTATTTGAAAAATCTATTTTAAAACATGCAAATCCAGTTGCTTGGAAAGACCTGCTTGAATAGGCAATCCTTCCTTGGGGGCAACAATTACACATGTAAAGTGGAACTGCATCAGGTAGAAATTTGTCATCAGTACCTCATACATTTATTGCTGTGTGTTTTCATGCAACACACACACGTGAAATACTATGAGATCAGTCTGATCACTGTTTTCCCTCTTCCATCCCAACATCTGCTTTTCTGGCTAAGGAAGCAGATGACATACGTAAGATAACATCCAGCAGTGAGTGCTAGGACTTGCATCAGCAACCAGCTTTTTCATGTAGGACTTTCCAGGCTTTCCCTGGAGGCTAAAAGAGCTAACTCTTGTGACTGGACACTCCACAGACAAATAGAGATCCTTCCATACAGATGCGAGATGCCATATCAAATAAGATCCTACATCCATACAAAGCTGCATTCTTGTTTTTCTTCAGAAAATACTCTCATTCAAACATACAAAAAAAATGTAAAGCTTTAGAAAAAGAAACAAAGGAATCATTTACAGTGTCTCCTCAGGCAAATAATCATGAATACGATGGGGACCATCATAAATAAAAGTAAGGCTGTATAATGAAGAGTTCAAGATGCCATGGCCATTTGCTTCAGGGTTTTACTAGGTCAGCAGAGGACTTTTTTCTTATAGAGCAAGTTCTCATTAACAAAGTGTACATGACACACCATAGGAAAAATTAACAGTGAACGATAGGGCTGGTGGGAACGCATAGGGGTGGCAAAGGAGTTTCCAGAAGATCAATCTGGTTTTCATTTTCTATAAACTGAATGGGCCAAAGCAGCTCAAATTAAAGAGTAGAAAACATGCTCAGATTATGTCTGAACTGCTTGGTAACCAGGCAAAATACAGAACAAAACAAAAGCTATAGCACTGCAGTAAAAGATTGCTTGCAGAGTTCAGTAAAAAAGACCATTCAGCAAGTTATGTATGCTCAGAGGAATCTGTGAAACTAGTGTTCCCAAATAAACTTTATATACATATAAAAACCTCCCAGATACTCGGGAGAGATTTGAATAATGAAATCCACATGCAGCTTAGGTGCTCAAAAACTCTTTGTTTTGTTTCGAGAGTACCAGAAACAGGAGAGAAGAAACTGGAAAGCAATCTCAAGCAAGTTTTGCTGGTCACTTCCCAACAAAGAAATTTTGATCTTTAAAAAGCCAACAAAAACCACAGATACTTGTAAACTGGCTTTGCAAGAGAGAGCTGTTTGTGCTTGGATTTCCAGCTGCATGACCCTATTGTTTCATCCAGACACTTCAGATGTTCCACATGATGGAAGGCTATTGTACAAACATATGGAGAAGGAAACAGTCCAGATGTGAAAGCTAAAACCTGCTAATATTTGGGATCATCACTAGCAAGCCGAAATTCTGTGGGAGCCAGGCCATTTCTTCACTCAATGCTACTAGCAGGCGAGGGGCTTGTACAGAAGACTTGGATAGTGATCTTTACAAAACAAAGAAAGCAAAAAAAAAAAAAAACCCTTCTCCCTTTCATGCAAAAACTTAAGAGTAAAAAAAATATTTTTAACTTAAGTTTCTAAATGACCCGTTGCTACAGCCAAGGCTGGCCATTCGGAGGTCTGTTATGGTCTGAACACACACTTGGTTTTGGATGGTATACAAACAGCAGTGCCTTTCTCCACCTCACTGGTTCAGGATTTGTCTCCTCTTGTATGCTCTGTGAAGGGAAATTTCCAAGAGCCCTCGTTTGCCAGGATCTCAGAAAGCAGGATGCTTGTAAATTTTACTTTACTGCCTACTCATAAGGGGAGACCGTGAGGGCACAGCAGGGAGGGTGTGGGAGAACACAGGGAAAAGTATCACAAATACTGCAGCCAGAGGGAAAACTGAGCACTGGGTTTGTTGTTATAGGGTCTCAACCAGTGAGCAGTTTATTTTTCCAAATAAATCTGCTTCGCAGACATCCTTTCTTCTTCCCCATTCAAGTTTCAACCAGGAAACCTGGAATAAGTTACAGTTGGTTTTAGAGGCAAATCAAAGCATTCAGCCTACTGAGCTCACATTTAAAGTTAGCCTTTATGAGGAACTCCTTGGGGCCCTCGTATTCAAATAGTGAAGTCTGAGATTCACCTGAAGTGCCCACCCATACAGATCTATGACAAGGCAGGAGGACAAGGGGATGGGCAGCCGGGGCTTCAAGCCTCAGTTCTAGCAGTAGAGGCTCCATATTTTAAATCAAAACTAGAAAACAAAACAAAACAAAACAAACCTTTAATAAAATCCTAGAGTCATTCCAGACAGAATACTTACTAACTAGCCAAGACCAGGATAGGGCTGGATTTAGGCAGACTAAATGGGTTGGATGAGCAGCACCACCTTTCCACCTTGGAAAGGCTGAGCAATTGTCTTTCTTGGATTTGAATTAGGTTGGAATTTCAGAGCCATTTTATCCCAGATCTCTTGTATTCAGGAAGCTTTCCTTATTGGCATCCTTGACACTTGACCCTTGTTAGTAGTCCTGCTACTACTTACCAGAATAATGAAACACAAGCACAATGGAAATGGATTAGTAAAAAGGTCAGTGAAATTCCAAAAGTCCCTTCTTCAGACCTGACAGTAGTTCTGAATGGAGGCTCTTACCAGCCCATTTTGTTGAGGTGGTTTGATGTTGCAACCTGGCTGCTAATATAAAGAAATGAGAATAAAATAGTGGATGAAACTGAGATAGCACAGCAGGTTATGGCTTGCATGTGGCAAATTTGCTTTTGTTTTACCACTTTGAACACCACCCACCTTATACTGAAGTGTAATGGTGCTGCCTGTACTCCCCCAGGACCAAGAATTTCATATAATTTAATAGTTTCTGTAATTAGATATTTGTGAAACTGAAATGCTCTGATGAAAGGTGCTGTACAACTATTACCAACTCTTTTGCCATGAAAGGACTCCACCCAACCCGAAATACAGATGTTGTCCTCAATGTTCATCATTACTAATCCAAATCAGCAGTACTTATGGCCTGATTTAAATCCTCCTGAAGTCCAAGATGAGTCCTGTGGGTTTGAGTAGGGCCTCAGGAATTCTAGAATGGAAATTAAGTCAAATCAGCCTTTTCTTCTCTCAAAATTAGGACCTCCTTTTCCTTGGTAATGACAGGAGCAAGACTATTTGAAGTGAAGTCTAATGCCATTTGCTGCTGAGAGCTGTATGAGGAATTACCATGTTCCTCCATCAAGTCCAAGGACTCCTCTCGACTGCTGGATGATCGTTCTGCGCATTAACACAAGACTCTGTAGTGCCCCGTCCCCACCCCGCCCTCTTCTTGCTGTGGATTTCTACGAGGGGATTCTATTTTACATTTAGTGTTTCTCATATTCAAGGAATGACCTAACACATCTTCAAACACCACTGATATGGTCATCTACATCCAGCCATCAGGCCAGATATTGATTATTTAATATTGATGGACCTGAGATATCCGGTAATAATAACAGTGAAGAAAGGGCAGAGCTGCTGCACCAGGCATGCCACTGGTCTAGCTCTGCTGCTGCTGAGCAGCGACTCTGGTACCAAACCCTGCGCGTTCTTTAAGAAGGGGAAGTAGGAAGAACACTCCACCACCGTTCCTGGCCTGTCACTCAAAGAAGCAAATGAAAGAGGAGAGTAATTGTTTGCTGGTTACTACAGGAAAGGTTGTTTGCTGAGTCTTTTTAAACCAGTACGACAGGATTGTTTGCTTCAAGCTACTTAGATATTAAAGAAACAAAAACGATTTCAGCGTTTTCATCTCAGGGATTGCCAGCATCTCTAGTGGTGCAGCACTCCTTCACCTCCTTCAGCACAAACGTTATCCATATTCCTCCAGAAGTCCTCTGCCACTGCCTTTCTTCTCCTGCCTCGCCTGCACCTCCCGTCGCCGGCCCTGGCAAACAAGAGAGCCGCGGTTCAGCCAAGCAAAGAGAGAGCCCCACGTGCTGCGCCGGACTCGAGGCCAGCCTCATCCATCTTCTCTGCTCTCAGCCTCTTCAGTGCTTCAGTAATTAGAATTATCAGGACTGAAACACTGTGGACATTATTGCTGCTTAGCGTGAAGTTAACAAGAGAGCCAGATTTACAACATTCTGGCCAGACAGAGAATTAAAAAAAGTTACGAATGATTGCCCAGTCCCAGGGATACATACTCCAGGGTCTTACTTTGCCAGAGACTCCACATGAACTTTAGCCTCTAGGAGAAATCCGCCTGCATTTTTCTAACTGAAATACCAGCCAGACCAGTGGCAGGATACAAACGAACACGCATGAAAAAGTAAGGTTCAATGACCCAAATCAATTATGTTTTAAGGGCACTGCTCTGGACTCAGTAGGAAATATTTGAAACAGGAAAAAAGAACTAAATGGGATCATTCATTGAACTGACCTGGAAATAAGACAGCAATTTGGTAAATAAGTTCAATGCAAGCCAGTTTCATGTAGCAATGGTAGTGGATAAAAAAAAAAAATTTAAGGGTTGGGGGGAAATAAAGGAATTTCTTAGATTCAAGTAATGTTTCAGGCTTCTGGGTACTGCAGTGAACAGTGCAGTAAAACAAAGCAGTTCTCATGCCTTCCTTGCACACAGGTGGTGTAATACAGTTTACTTCCAGGAATAAAATTAAATTAAAAAAAAAAAACAGTTTATAGAAATCCTGAAACAGTATCTTTATCAAAACAGGACAACCTACAGCTCTTCTGTATCAAACAATAGCAGTCCTTTAAAGCGAGAATATCTTCTGAGGACGAGGACCAGGTACTGTGGCTGGATTTTTGTTTTTAAGCATACAGGCACAAGGTGGGGAGAAATGATTCCACCACTGCAGGACATCAGAACACAGCTGCTTCCCACACTGGCTGAACACCCAAGCTCTCCTCGCAGTACCTAGCTGCCAAGGTATGTTGTAAACACAATAGGAAGCAGCTACAGCAATTCATCAAGGTCTAAAGAAAATAGGAAAGACCTATCATTTTTCTTCTCGGAAAGCACAGAGTACTTTTACAAACAGTGATGAGATTAATGGATAGTGAGCTTCTCGCCAACAAAACTTTCAGGTTCTTTGAAGGTCCCTTATTTGTCTTGACTGGTTTAGATTCTCGAGACAGAAACACAGTGCTCTGTAGTGACCTATAATGCAAAACCTACCTGGAGCTACAAACCCTGTGCATGTGTTACTGAAATAACCCCTACACCTGGCAGCTGGGATCAGAACCAGATGTGCAGCACATCCAAGCAGGAGCAGGGCTGCTGCCATCAGTGACAAGCTGGCTGAGGGACGGACTTTTCCAGCCCAGCGATTGTTTGGAGAGACTTCATCAAATGTATTTCTTTTGCCTCCACTTTTATTAAGGCAGAGGTTGACCACGAACATCCTTGGACCTGCTGTGTGTCAGCTTTCAACACTTGAGCATCCGCGTGCCCTTCCCTCCCCAGTCAGAAGTGCATATTTTGCTGCTCCAGTTGCATAATTCCCTGATTCAGCTGCATGCTTGGTTGGCCTGGCAGGAGCCTGGGTCAGTCGTTGAGATTCTGGATACATTGCCAATTGTGCAGTGTGCTTTGTTGAGGGGGGCCGTAGAATTTAATAGCTGAAATTTCATACACTTTACTAATCAGGCCACATTCTTTGCTAATTGAGGTGCATATTTTAGTAGTTGATTTTTTTTTTGTTTAATCCTTCACTGATCTTGGGAAGGATCCTGCTCCCTCTGAAGCGAGCGGGAATTTTGCCATGGTCTTCCCTGGGACCGGGACTTTCACCAGGAGGTTGGGATCACTGCAGATTTCTTCTCTTAAAAGAAGCAATAGAGATTTGATATTTTTTTAAGCCAGCAAGTGAACAGCTGAATACTAGGTGAAAGATGGCACTGGCATAGAGACCTCTTCCACAGGGATTTGATTAAACAGATAATATTTTATGGGCATACAGAGACCTGGAATTTTGACTATGTGTTTCTTTTGTCAGGCTTACATTCTTCCTTCAGGATAAATAAGCCACTTCTCCGCACATCTTGCTCCATCTGATACAGACGTACAGGAGGACCCACCATACACCTTATCTTCAAATTGTCTCTCATTTGCTCTAACTCCCATTCTTATGTTGCTGCAGCCCTTAGATCAAGGGTTCCAGAGAGAGCTCTATTTTGCTATAACACCTATACAACATCCACGCTACCCTAGAACATCCCCACAGCCCTCGGCTCTGACTGGCACAGACCACCTCCCTGGATGGGCCGCTCAGTCTGCCATCCCTCATGCGCACGCTGCCTGTTCCAAGGAGTTCGTTGTGGTTTTCATACCGCTAACTCCACGCCAGCAGACAATTCATTTCTCATTTCTGCTAAATCGAACCAGATTTGAACCAACCATTGAGAGTAGGATTTTTTCCTAGCGTAGCAACACTATCAGAATGTAGCCAAAACAGATAAAAATAATGAAGCCTACACAGCATAGTGCAGACCTTGACGAGCGAGGAACAAGTACAACCTAATCAAAAGAAAAACAAAAACGGGAGCAAGAGATGCGCGCACGTGTCTGCACACATGAATTTCACTGTCACATTTAGGCAGATAAGTGATAGAAAATGCCAAGGTTTTATTCTGCAAAAGAAATTGTCCTGCATGCTTAGAGACTATGGGCAGTGTGCAATCACACGAATAACTGACATGAGAATAAGTCATGCCTGGGAAAGTAAGGGGGAGGCTGCTGCTGCTTCGTTAAGGAGGCACTTCTGCTATGGTACCCGTGGTCAGTGCTTAACTGGTTCTGGTACTGCCTGCTGGGAAGGCAAACCATCCTGGCTTCAGAACTAGAGATGGACGGGAGCTGGCTGGGAAACACAGGAAAAAGAAAAATTGAACAAAACGAATAGGGTTTGCTGACGCATTCGGTGTCCCACCGTTGGAACTCACACCCAGAGGCACACGACAGCAAATATTTGCTCCGTCTCATGACTGTCCAGGCAAAATTAGAACGAAGCTAGCACAGGAAGGATGTAACAACTTCGGGCAGCGAGCAGTTATGCAGTGTAAGTGTGCAGCTGGGTGCAGGAGTTGTTCACCCCCAGAAACAAGCCCAAGGGGAGGGTAAGCTTCCAGATTACATGGTGCAGTTTTGAGTTAAAAGAGAGGCAAAAAACAAAAACCCACAGCCATCCAATTTTATAGATTAAAGTGTGCACCTTTGTGAAGTTGATACTCCGTACTTTAGAACCAAAATCGTGGCTTAAGTAAGAAGTTCTCAGTAGCTATCTTCACGTGAGTGACAGAAAACATCTTCGTTTCAGCCACAAAGTCACTGCTGTGCTGGTATGTGCTGTGGCAGGGAGGTGCTGTGGCAGGCTGAATGCTGCTTTCCCCCCGGAAAAGCAATCCCCTGCATTTCTTTGACTTATTTATATATAACTAAAGACACACCTTTACAGAACATTATTTTCTTATAGCACAGTGGCTCATATTTCGTAGATCTAAGGATCTCTAGCAAAGCGTGAAATCCTGCTCCTACCAGAGCCCACAGGGCAGGCCCCCATGAGGGCAGCGGGTCGGGGCTCTCGCCCTTCTCAGAGCACCCAGCTCCTGTCGCTCCGCAGCCTCCCCGTGCTCCCGGCGCTGCCCTGCCCCCGACCCCGCTTCCTACCTGCCGCCCCCCGGCCGCTGCCAGCAGCCGTCCCTGCCGCTACTCACCTGCTCTCAGTACCGCAGATGAGGTGCACGAGGCAGGAGAGCAAAGGGAGGGGAACGCGACGCGAGGTGCTTGGGTTGGGCTCCGTGCGGCAAGCTACCCCTCGTTCTGGCCGCCTTTGGGCAAGTGCTCCGATTTCTGCCAGGAACGCTCACACATCGGCATCCACGGGGCTTGCCCGGGATCTCGCGTCCGCCCGTACCGCATCTGAATGACCCGACGCAGCCTCCCGCAGCCAGCCCTGAGGAGCCGGCCCTAAGGAGCCGGCCGCAGACCCCACCCCGGGCAGGGGCCGAGGGCATCCCCGCCGCATCCCCGCGTCCCGGCGGATCGCGCCGCCCGCCGAGCCCCGCTCCCGGTGCAGCCGCCCGCCCGTCGGGTGTGCCGGCCCCGAGCGCTGTCCGCCCTGCGAGCCCGCCGTGCCGCGCCGTGTCCCGCGTGCCGCCGGGGGCGGGCAGGGGCCGCCCGGGGTTACCTTGCTGCCTCCCGCCCCGCCGAGGCAGAACGCCGCGGCCGCCGCCAGGACGAGCCCCGCGCCGGTGAAGCTCCGGCCCATGGCGCGGGGCGCTGAGCCGAGCCGAGCCGTGCCGAGCCGTGCCGAGCTTTGCGCTGTCGAGCCGCGCTGTGCCGAGCGGGGCTTTGCGGAGCAGTGCCCTGAGCGGGCGCCGCTGCCAGGGACCCCCCGAGCCCGGCCTCCCCGCCCCTCGCCCCCTCCCCTGGCTGCTCCCGGCCCCTGCCCTCCCCCGGGGGGCACCTGCGGCGCGGGGCGGGGGGACCTGGGCTGGAGGGGAGCGGGGCTCTCGGGGCTTTGTCCTCAGCGGGCTCGGAAAGTGCCGGGCTGGAGGCGGCGCGGCCCCGCGGGCAGCGGCTGGAGCGGCTCCGGAGGAAAGTTCCTCCTGCGGGGAGATGGGGGCGATGGGGGCCGTGTGCTGGCGGCGGGCAGGGCCGTGCCCCGGGGCCCGGGCAGGGTCAGAGGAAGGGGAAAGGGGAAAAGCGCTCGAGTTTTTCCTAATTGGAAAAATCACCCCGGCTTCGCGCGAGCAAGGAGGAAAGGGAAGGAGTGCCCAAAGAGAGGGAGCTGCGCGAAAACCAGCTGTCTGCGTCCCGCCGCCGCTTAACCTCTCTGGAGGTGATGGGAGGGTAGGGGACACTCCTCGTTCCGTGGCATTTTGTGGGCTGCCAGCTGAGAAGCTCTCCTGTCCCCGTCCTGCAGTGAGCGCCAGGCAGCCCCACAGCCCCAGCGCAGAGAGGACTCTGTCCTCGCAGGTGGCAGCGAACGCCAATTGCTAGCTGCAGTTAGTTTTCATATTCTGCAGAAGAAGTTGCAATAATTTATTGTAAAAGTAAAATGTTGGGTCAAAAGATCGTGGTTTTGCAGAAGACAGTGGTTTTATGCTCGGAGCTGTCTTCTGGAGCTCAGTTACACACGCACACACCCGTGAAGCAGCATGCAGACCCACTGCCAGCAGCAGGTGGGTGCAGATTTGGCACACCTTGCCCAGAAACCTCCTGTGCTGGTCCCTGTTGGACAAGGGGCACTGGTGTGGCAGGTCCTGAAGTCCTCCTTCCCAAAATTTTTGGGAATTCACCTGTCTTTTGAGGGACAATAATAAAAAATCCCCACATACCACCTTTGGTTGATTTCCAGGCAGGTGCACGTACTGTACAACTGGGGACACCGGGAGAAAATAATGACAAAAGATGAGCCCAAGGCTCCGAGGGGATTGGGGACGGGATGCTGGGATGCTGGTGCTGTGTGTACTCACTTCCCTCTGCACCGGCCCCTCCCCAGGGAGACTCGTATTTGCTGGGGTAGAAATGTCTCTTCAAAGCAGGGCGCGTGAGCAATATCTCGGTAGCTTAATTGGATTGTTTTTCCTCCTTGCACTGAGGGCAGAAGAAGATGCAAATAATACTTTGTGTGGTCAATTCTTATCTCACTCTTTTCTTTTCAGGGCAGATGTTGTGTAAATGGTGTTCCCAGGCTGTGACCCTGTCAGTTATTTGCTGTGATTGCTCGTGTTCAGATTTCCATTTTGCTCCTCCTGTGTAATATCTCTTTGAGTTACCTGTCAACCGAAGCGGCATGTACAACCACATGATGTCTGTACCGAACAGCAGAGAGCGAAGGGACTTTTCCCAGCAGAGTGCTTCTGCCTGAAGGGCAGTCTGGGCTCCATGGCACAGCGCTGCGCTGCGCTGCTGTTCTTAACGCTGGCAGTTAAACCTCAGGGCAATGTCACCATAAATGCACGTTAAGCTTTGAAAAATCCCTGAAACAAGAAATCTGCTTTTTCCCACATGAGGCTCAGTGTGACAGAAGTAAATATAGAGATTCCTTCTGCTCTTCCCTTATGTTAACGCACAGTCGTTGAGGACATAAGGGCTAGCTGGCAGAAAAGGGTATTCAAAAAGTGGGTTTTATTGCCACTTGGACAGGACTGGAACAACAATATAGGAACTACCTAAATGAAAGAAAGAGAATGTGCTCGAGTCTGGCAATGCAGCACTCTTTTTAAGGATCTTACATCCCTGTTCTTAGGATTCTTTTCCAGGGGTCATCTGAGTGCAGGCACCCGTAATCCTTCTGAGGCAAGCAGGCAATGCTGTGGGCTGTGCCACTGCTCCGAGCTGTAGACCTTGAAGTGCAGCATAGACACAAATGTATGCGGGTTTCTCATGTTTGTTTACTCCGCTCTTGGCCCAGCCATTTCTGTCTGTATGTCTCTGCAGATCTCAGCATCCTTCTGCCAGCAGGACCTGCCTGCACAACACTCCATCACTACAGCTTAGCTGTAACTTACCACCCAGCATGAAGAACCAAACTGAGAGCAGTCTGCTCAGAAGGATTCTCAGCTCAGAGCGATGACCCCCCCAAGCTGGAGCTTTTATGGAGATTCTGCTTTGTATTTGTGAGCTCCTTCTGTTGGCAGGCAGTGGGACACTGCATGGGCATGGACAACTTCACTCTTAAGGCACCATGCAAGACAAGGACCAAAAGACGTCTGGTTGCCTCCTGAAGGTGTCGGCCATGAGGCCAGGCACATGGCAGAGCACCGAGCCCACCAGCAGTACTTCCAGAGCCCTCCCAGGGAACATCTGGCTGCTAAGCTGGCTTCCCATGGTGTCTAGGGGACAGCTGTGTCAGGCAGCTGGGGTAGAGCAGAGAGATTTACTGGAGGGATCAAGCAAAGGCAGAATGGTGAAAGGCACTTTGCTTTCTGCCCACCCTTTACTCCCTATCCGATGCCAAGGAGGGCACTGGCAAGAGACTTTCAGTAACAAGGCTTTAAATCTTAGTTTATTCTCATTGCAAGAGTCCTCATCTGCAAACCTTCCGGTTACACAACACTGCTTTTTATATTTTCACAGTCTTCTTTTGTGTAGGATAGAGGCTGGTTAAATTCTGAGTGAAGCTGTTAAATCAGACATGCCACAGTTACATCAGAGTCTTTCCCCTTTTCATAGAAATGAGTCAGGAAAGTAACACTTCAATTCCTTATAGCTGTTAAAATAGACAAGCTAAAATTGCTTAGGCAGAGTGATGTATAAACATTACACACATATAAATAACAGATCGGTAAATAAAATACAAAAATAAAATATTAAGGCAGCCTTTCTTAGAGCCCTTTGCCAAAGAGCTGGCTGCTAGTCGCACAGTCTGTGTTCAACACAAAGCCATTTTTCCCTGGAAGGGAAGAGCTGGATGCCGGAGCCTGGCTGCAGCCTGCCAGTAATAGAGCTATTTCTGTGTGGTTAGCATAGGTTTCTTTTTTAATGAAGTTTTTGCAGACTGAGTGACACCAAATAATAGAAAGATGTAAGCAGAAAAGCATGCAATAAGCAGAGGGAATTGGAACATGGCGTTGTCAGCGGTTAGAGAATGAGATCTCTGCTAAGGAAATATTTAGAAAAACATGTTTGTAGCTTTAATAGCTGTAACTGGGAAGCTCCATGCACAGCTTTGTGCTGTGCAGAGAGTGCCACCCACTGCTCCTGCAGAGCACAGAGCCCTTCTCTCCTGCCTCAATCCCTCTTTTCCTAGTTCTGACACATCTGCTCAGAATTTGTACTTGGAAAAGCAGCAGCCTTTCCTCGGAACACTTACGTTCTTCATGACGCCAGGAATAGGCTGAAATGCTACAGCTCTGTGGGGACAGACTCGCTGGGTTTAACAGAAGTTCTGGTCTTTGCTCCACCAGTCCCTTCAGAAGGGAAACAACGAGAAGGAAGATGTTTTCAGCTGAGTTTATTGCAGTGGGTTACGCAAATACCCCGATGGACAGGTAACTCTGCACGAGGTCTGTCTTACCCTAATAGCTGTCAGCTGTTTTTTGTCAGAGCCAAAACAAATAGAACAGCCTTCTCCTTTTAGGGGCAAGACCTTGTGGGTTCCCAAAAAAGACAATTGCTATTAAGGTCAGAGGGAGCTCACTTGCAGAGAAGAGGCAGGACAGCCCTGCCTGGCTGCAGGGTGGAGGGGAGCTGCGCCGGCTGCTGGGCTGCGTGTGCCGTCTGTATCCGAAGGGGAGAGGAGTGCTCAGAGAGAGGAATTTCAGTAACCTCTGGGAGATGCCTTTGGCTCTTTCTCTGCTGAAGACAGAGTCTGCAGTGCACACAAACACGTCTCCCGCACAGTTACAGGAACCTCTGAGCTCCAAGGTCTCATGAGTTAGTGCCTGATGATTCCCCTGGTGCTTTAAGCAACTACCATGACACCTCCCTGTCCTGCTGAAGCTTACACTACGGGTGATAGATATCTCAGAGTCTTCTTTGGGCAGCCTGCTGCAGCATTGTGCCTTTCTTGGGGGCAGCCTCTGAAGCAGTGGTTATCCCTGGAACTGGGGCGTGGTGCCGTGTGGCAGACTAATAAGGACAATCAGAGATACTCTGGAGATTTGCCCGAGCAATAAATTGTCCCAGAGACATGGCATCAATGCCAAGAAGCAAATGTAGACAAATATCCAGACTGGAAATCTACATTAGTGACTCATCAATTCTTAATTTGAGTTCTCCGTGGGAGGCAAAACTCTTGCTTATACATCCTTACTATGGGCAAAAAACTGAATGAGGATGAGACATTGAAGACTTCCTCACCACGCTGTCCTTGGTGTCTTCTGCAGAGCAGTACTCAGGGAAGGAGAAGGGAGAATAGCTGCTGTTCTCTGAATCCTAATATACATTTTCTAGATATTCGTGTAGGTCCCTTGCTGTGACCATGTTTGTGAATTTGTGAACAGCAAATGGTATTTCACTCAGAAAATTCTCTAAGAAGACCGTGCTGAGGTGCACACCGCACAGCCCTTCCTCATCACGCTCCTCTCATCCCTATCTTTGGCCACTTGCCTTGCCAGCATCACTTGGACCCGTGCTTTCCTGCATTCCTACTTGCAATAGTCCTCTTCCTCAATTCATTTGTAATGTTCTCTTCCAAACCTTCCCTTCGGGGCTACCTCTGCACGAAGCTCACGGGATAGTGCGCTGGTACTGCCCCTAGCAATGTGGCAGGAGCCTGGTTAGCAGCTTTGTAACCGAGCTCTTTAAACAATTTAGACTGTCTGACGGTTTGGGTTTTACTGTCTTCCTGACTTCTACTTATCAAACAGCCTTCTCTTAACATCACAGCAGGAAGCGGCTGGAAGTCGGTCACCTCTTCCCTCCAGATGCATGGAACAAGCAGGCTCCTTAGGGAGATGAACGAAGCGTGTGCATGCATACCCACCTGCCACTGACAGCGCACAGAACAGCGTATTTAGAGGGACGTGCTTTCACGAAATTCCGTACGTGTGAACAAACCCAGAGAACTAAAGTTGCAGAAAGCTGTCAAATGGAAGAAAAGAAACCAAAACCCAAAGAAGCAGAGGAGCGCGCACGCGCCCCGGGGCTGGGAGCAGCGCGGGGCCGCCCCTCCCACAGCGCGCGGCCCAAGGCGGCCCGGCCCGGCCCGGCACCTGGCGCAGTGCACGCCGCGCGCAGCCCCGCCCGGCCCGGCAGGAACGCGCCCCAGAGGGCGGCCCGGCCGAGGAAGCCGCTCCCCTTCCCCGCGCTGCCGGAAGGGTCCGTCCGGAAAAGCCGCCGCCTCTCCATTGAGCCCGGCGGCACCGGCCGCCCTGCCGGCTCCCCCGGGCCGCCGAGCTCCCGCCGAGCTCCCGCCGAGCAGCGCCGGGCCCGGCGGGGCGGGGGGAGCGCGGCCGCGGGGCGGTCTCCTCTCCGACCCTGCGGAGGCGTTGGCGGCCGGCGGGGAGGAAGAAGCGCGGTGCACCGCCGCGCCCCGCCCGCCCCTTCCCGGCGGAGGCAGCGCCACGTCTCGGGCGGCAGCCGGGCGGGAGGCCCCAGGTCTGCGCGGGTCCGGCCGGGACGGGGACGGGGGTGCGGGCGGGGCGGGGTGGGCCGGGGCTCCGCGGGGCTCCGGGAGCGCGGCCTGGTGGGCTCCGCGGCGCTGCGCTCCGGCCCGGGCCCCGCCGCGCTCCGTGCTCGGAGCAGAACGGGCAGGTTTGCGCGGGGGTCACAGCCGGCTTCCCCCGGCGTGCGCGCGTGTGTGTGTGTGTGTGTGTGTGTGTGTGTTTGTGTGTGTGTTACGAATGGATACGCAGAAGGGCTTGGAAGCCGTCGGGCTTTCGGTGTTTGGGGATGGGCCGCACAGGAGACCCCGAGTGCGGAGAGGTGCCCCGCTTACAGCGGCATCGCGTACCGCCCGCGCGGCCCCAGCAGGAGCCGTCCTGCCTTTGTTCTGCAGCTCCGCTCTGCTACTCGGCGGTGCCTGCATGGCAGCTGCTCGTCAGACGGCTGCTGTGAGCTTTCTGACACCGAGAGCCTTCTGGAGTCGTTAGCTCATTGCAGCGGTGGTGTTGTCCTCTCCCGTGGAGATGTCGGTGCCAGCGTTGTCCCCACAACTCCTGCTTCCTGAGTGCTCCCTACTGCAGCGCTTACACGGCTGCGCTCTGGAGATGGGGACACAGTGCTGCTTACGGTGTGGGTGTAGAAATGCACCAAAAGTAGGCCTGGCCCTAAATCCCCTCCACCGCTTGGAACCGGGGGTTTCCACTGCTTTGGTAGTTGCAACACGAGTTCAGCTGTCAGCATCTGTTTGAACGTTCTGGCAGCCTCAGTGAGCATTCGCAACAGCTTTTGTCAGCTGATGTCAGTAGTCCAGGTCTGCGTACAGGTAGGAGCTGAATGCAGGTTTCAGGATTTGCATTCTGTGTTTGGGAATCCCCTCCTGCTGCCCCGAGGTGCTGGGCCGTGCCCTCCCTGCCACTGTGCTGCCTTCAGCTGGGTGCTGCACAGTGTGTGCGCTGCTCGCTCTGTGATGAGTAAACAGTAGTGATGTCATTTAAGTAAAATAGCCCTGGTTCCCTCCTGCTTTGTGACCAAATGGTTGAACCGGGATGACAGTAGTTTCATTCCATTTCGTTGGAATGAAATATGTGTTATGAAAGTCTAGACTGTGACTCACAGAGCAGAATGGTGCTCTGAGTGCTGTCTGGCTTGTGAAAGCCAACACAAAAGAGATGTTTCTGTTAAAAAGGAAGGTGGTCTTAAATCAGTCTTCTCGCTGAACAGTATCACGTTGCCTTATTACACTGGTCTAGTAATGCAACTGAAAAGTAGAAGGTGACAAAAATGGTGTTAAATAGATCATTTCTCTATTTAGAGAAGTTGGATAGTTGGTTGTATTGCATTGTCTCTGTTACTATCCCGTCTGCTGGTTCTGTTTGTTGAAGTTGATGGGCTGGTGGGCAATCTGTGAGCACTGCTTGCTTTTTAACTGGTATTTTCAAACTACATTTGTTTGTAGAGAATGCAGCTCCTTGCTGATTACAGCTTTGGCTGTAAGCTGTTTTCATGACCTGAAATCATCAGCTGCCTGCTGCTCACCGACAGCTGAAAAGCTCAGAACCGTGCTCCTGCATAACATCTTGACGCTGTTGTTGCTAATGGAGAGAAACTGGACTCGGTAGTTCGCTTGGCAGCACGTTTAGAAGAAATACTTTCCTGCGATCTGGATTGTTTTTACCATGGAATCCTCGTCCGTGCAGCAGGATGTTCTCTTGGACAACAGGAGCAGCAGCGGGGCTCCTGGCAGCTCTCAAGAACTTGGGGATTGTAATGCCCAGTCAGCTTTGCCTGTTACAGGAGATGAAGTTAACAGTAAGTTATTTCGTATGAACTGCATCATTTCCAAGTCTTACAAGGCTTCCCTGCTACTTTTATTGTTTGGGTGGTGCTGAAGGACATCTTTGTCCTTGAGGTCTGGGATTTCTTGTACAGCGGTATGTAGGAAGTTAAGTGAAGGCCATGACTGCACATGACAAAACTCTCCTGTTTTAAAATTCATTCTTTCAAAACAAACTTGTACTACCCAATACTATCAGCCATCAGCTGACCCTGTGCTGCTCACAGTGTTACTCTTGTCTTCTGAAATTGTTTCCAGCAGTATACATGAAGCTCTTCAGAACTAGCAGCTTTAACAGATCAGAAATGAAGTGTTTTATTCTAGTATTAAAAGTTCTAAATTAAAATGTACTCAAAAAGTCTCTCTAAACTTGCAACGCAGAAGAGAGATGCTGGCATGTACCCCCCAGATTGTCACACCCAAATTATCTCAAATAATGTAGATAGGCACTATAGTAAAATAATCATGTGACTGCTCAGAGGAAACTGAAGAGTGTACAGATCTGAGTAGATTACAGAGTCATGGAAGAACTGAGGTTGGAAGGGACCTCTGGGTCGTGTGGCCTGGTCTCATGCACAGAGCAGAGCTGTGACACTGCTCAGAGCTGCCCAGGCCCTCGTCATGCTGGGTTTTAGAAAAGCTCCAAATCAACAGCTCCTCTACCCATGCTGTCACTGAACTGCTTTCATTGTGAAAATCTTTTCAGTGTATTGAAGTTTCCATGTTTCCACTGCAGATAACGGGGGATAAGTTGATATGAAAGGGGTCTGTGTGTTGCTGCACGCGTACACCGAAGGATACAGAGTCTTTATGTAAAAGGAACTTTCTGTTGATACAGAGGGGATCATGTGATAAAGCTGTTAGTCTCCGGCCCTCCTCTGGTATCGCAGACTTGTCGCCTTGTCACGGGCAGGGAAGTGGAGTGCTAAGACTTTATGTGCGCTTATCGTTCAGCCCTTTATCAGCGTGGCACTGTAGTTGTGTGCTGATTCATTCATCTTTTATGAAGCCGCAGATCACACTCTCCTGTCTTGGACATCATCCAGACAATTGAATTGTGGCTTGTAAATAGGAGATGTTTGACTGCAGTGTTTTCAATTGAATTCCATCTCTTCCCACACTGTTCTAACCACGGTTGTATTGACACCACTGCCATTAAATTATTTCAGTTCCTTTAGATGCTGAGTGTCTCATAGCCTCGTGAAGTTGCCAGGAAACCATTCTTCCAGAATTTTGCTCCAGTATCTTTTTTTATCCATGTATACCGCTCATGGTTATGAAGAAAAAAATGTGAATGAAATACAAGTTCAGTGTGGTAATAGCTGCGGTTTCGGAACTATGGGCAGAAACTGTTTCTGCATGTGCAAGGTGTTGTTATTCATAGCACTCTCTCTCTTTAAAATGTACTTTTTACATTCCTAAGCTGCAGTTTGAAAACGTCTTCATCTGTACCCAGTGTTGGTTAGTCATTTAGAAAGCAGCTCCGTCCTCTTTCCTCCTTTCTGGCCTGGTTGTACCCATCCCTTCCGTCTGATGAGCTGCGTCAGAGAACCGATCCGGGCTCAGAAGGCCTGCACGTGTTTTCTGTGTGACAAAGATGCTCAAGAGCGTTTAACTTCAAGTGTAGGGAACTGATAACGCTCGGGCCACCTGCCACGGAAAGCTGTAGATTTTCTATCCACACTGTGTCCTTGGTCAGCGCCCTGCGTGCTGGTTCGCCCCGCAGACATCCGTGCTGCTCACGGGAGGGTGCCCCACAGATGTGGGAACAGCTGAGCAGCAGTGGAAAAGGCCCTGCTTTCTTTCCTACCTCTCAGCGTGTCCCATATGGCTTGTTTGATTTCAGGTGTGCTTTCATGTTCACCGCAGACATGCCCAGCTTTATTTTTATAATTGTTTTGCTTTCAGAAGATCGCAGTGATTCATAATGTAAGGGGGAAGAGTTCAACAGCAATGTGGTGAAGGACTGATGTCTGAATCAGTAATTAAAGCCTTTAATCCTTGTCACCAGCTACCTGTATATGAATCTTAGAAACACTTCAGTTTTGAGAGGATCTTTTTTTTCTAATTGAATGTTTCTCAGTTCTCTTCCCCCCTCCCCACATCACCTTTTTCAAAAAGAAAATGCAAGAAACTGTTTTCATGTCTGCAGCCTGAGGGAGGGGAAATGGAAAGGGGAAACTTGATCTTTCTACTTGCAAATGCTTGGTGGTCACACATGCTAAGTATTGTCAGACATATTTATGGAAAACAACAATGATTTCTTCCATCTTATTCTAATGAGTTCTGGTTGTCGCAGTGATGCACAGTGTGTGAACAGAAAGACCAGGGCTGTTTCACTTCTCTGCTCGGACAAGGTGTTTTGTAGCTATTTAATATAATACCTTTGAAGTTAGATGTATAGTTCTGTTGCAACAGCAGTTCCCTAAATGGAAGCAACCCCCAACGGAGCAAAGTAAAAATGTGAGAAATCCAAAATCCAAACTTACAAAGTGTTGAGCTGGCATTGAAGAAAAGATTTTCATGGTGGGAAAGGAGATGAGACTAAATTAGTACCAAAGTGGTTCTTGAATTGCCTTCCAATTGCTACATTTATTATTTTGATTCACATAGGAATTGCTACCGTACTTTTGGTGGAAGACATACTACGTGCAAATGGTAAACTCTCTTTGAAATTGGGAAGCTGTGCTTGGTCCGTGCAGGGAGCTGGGCGGGTGGGTGCTCTGTCCTCGTGCCCAGGGCCGTGCCCAACAGCTGAGTCACCGCTGAGGCCCTGCAGTGGCTGAGTGCTTTGCAATGAGCTGCTGCTCACTGTGACAGAGATCGTGTTGAGTACTTTGAAATCTAACAAGATTTGTGTGAAGTTTTGAAGATGTTTTATGATTGCATTTGAGATCCTGCTTGAAGGCATTGTATTCAAGCAAATTAGAGTTATTTCATTTTTTTAAATGAAAAAATATCCCATATAACATTGTGTTTTCCACTTACTGTCTTAGCAATTCCTGTATTCTTGTCCAAAGACAGTAGCCTTAGTGTTGTGTGTGGACAGAGCTGTAAGGATGCATGGAGTGGATTACAGTGTAGCTCAGTGAAACTTTCTTTTCCAGCCACCAGTGTTAACCTCAGCGAAGTGCCAAATGAAGAGGGAAGTCTGGAGCTAAACAGCAAAGTGGACGCCTGCCAGAATGGGCCAGAGTCGCTCTTCCCTGACTCTCCCATATCTTTTGATCCCACCAGCAGTCCTCAGGGTCAAGAGTCATCCCCAGGTGTGCCTGGTTTCCATGACAGCCTAAGGAAGTCTCAGGGAACTAGTGCTGAGGGCATAGCTCTTAGAAAAGAAGCTTTGCAGTCTCTCAAACTAAGCCTTCCCATGCAAGAAACAGAATTGTGTAAGCATCTGTTTATGGTAGTGCCCCTGCTTTCCATTGCTGCATAAAGCTTTTTTCTCTGAGCCTGACTGTGGAAACCTCTACTATCATTTCAGCTTGGACTAAATGTCGTTTTTGCAGTAAGCTTTCACTTTGAACTAAAATTCATTTTCTTTCAGTATACCACCCCCTGCTGCAGCTAAAGCACGTGCCTTAACATTTAGAAATTATTCTCACACTGGAGGGGGATCTATGCTTTCTGGGATTGAAGCTGCTCTGATCTTCCTGCCTGATTATGGGGAGTAACAGGTGACATTTTACAACAACAAAAAGCAGGTCATTTTGAGCTAAGTAAAGAAGAGGAAGAGGAGAAGGGAGAAGCCTTTACTGTCAAGAATCTCATACTGAACAACTTTTCTGGAATGTTTTTTTAAAAGCATTCCTACTGGACAGACAATGCGAGTTAGCAGAGTAAGAGAATGTATCTGTTGAATAGTCTTTCTCAGACCTTTAAGGAATGGGCAGACCGTGTAGGTCTGTCTTAGCTTTTTAATTTCAGTACTGCCCAAAGTGCAGAACAGGTGAACAGAACTTGCTGTAGGAGCTTTCTCTTTTTGTATGTACTGATAGGAACTACTGCACTTGGAAACTGGACAAACTGAAATACACAATCATTATCAATGCTTACACAACAATATATTAGAAGAGGACGTTTTGAAGTGCATGCTGTTGGGCTTTCCTTGCATTTCTTGCTTAAGCATGAAGCATGTTGCTGGTGGTAGAAGGGGCTTCTTCCTTTTGCATCAGATTTGCCTCTGTTGCAGTTTTCTTGTTTAACTGTAAAGATACCCTTCACTTGCAGGCTCGGTAGAGTCTTCCCTCCCATTGGAGAATGAAGAACAAATACGAATTCAAGCAAGAAGACGGCTAGAAGAGCAGCTCAGACAGTACAGAGTGAAGAGACATCAAGAAAGAGTGAGTAGCACACAGCAGGTGTTGTGGCTTTGGTAGTTGTTGGTGGGCTTGGAATCTTTATTCTCTCTGTGCTTTAAATTACGTTTTCTCTGCTTTAAAAATTTAGTAACTTTTCCAAACGTGGAAAAGCATGGCTGTTTTTTTTCTTCTGGAAGTACAAAATGTGGTTCTCTGTTACTGTATTGGTAACACACCTTTTTTTTCTCTCTCTCTTTTTTTTTTTTTTTGCAACTTGCAGTACAAAAAAGAAAAATAACAAAACCGAGATAACCTTAAACTTAAGAAAACTTTAATAGTTATTTCAAATCTTATTTATTTAATTTTCATTTTTTTCCTCTATCTTTCTGCTAGTTTCAGCTGGGACTTAGTTGGTTTTTCCTTCACAGTGCCTGGCACGATGCTGTGTTTTGGCTTTAGTGAAAAACCGTGCTGATAACGCACCGATGTTTCTAGTTGCCGCCGGGCAGTGCTGCACAGAGCCAAGGCCGTTGGAGTTTCTCGGCTTCTCACACTGTCCTGCCAATGAGGAGGGCTGAGGGGCACCAGGAGCTGGGAAGGGATGGAATCAGGGCAGCTGACCTAACCTGGCCAAAGGGATGTTCCATGCGATAGGGCACCATCCCAAAACAAAGGCTTGAGAAGGGCGGGGAGCTGGCTGGGCAGGCAGCCGCAGCGTGGGCGCTGCCTGGCAATGGGTCGGCAGGTGGTGAGCAATGGCTTGTGCATCTCTTGTTTTGTGTACATATGTATTTATAGTATTATGTAACCATTATCCTATTTTCCTCTTCCTTTTTCCGTCTTTGTAGCTTTTATCTCGACCTATGAGTTTTACTTTGGTGGTTTTTTGTTTTTTTTTCAGTTCTCTTCCCCTTCCCACTGGAGGAAGGGCAGTGGTGCTCAGCTACCCACCAGCTTCAGCCACAACAATCTTTCTGTTAATTTTTAGACTCTACCTTGATCATTTTCAATCTGCTTATACTGAATCTTGATAGAGTTGATTGCTGACATAGTTCACCTTGTTCATGAAGTGATGCAGAAATATAAATATTAATGTGAAAGTTCAGAGCTTTATGTATGAAGTTCTACAACAGAATAAATCCTTGATGCTGGTTCAAGTGTCACATTCCCAAATTAACTGGAGTTTCTTGGTTTCTTTTAGTCTCATCAGTCTACATCCAAAAGCCGGCCCTCCAGCACTCTAGATCCTGAGCTGATGTTAAATCCAGAAATCTTGCCAAGAGCTAGCACTGTAGCAATGACGAAAGAATACTCCTTTTTGCGGACCAGTGTCCCCAGGGGGCCGAAACTGGGAAGCTTGGGACTTCCAGCCTCTTCAAAAGAGAGAAAAAGTTCAAAGTCTTCGAAGTCCAGTAAGATCCGGTCCTTGGCTGACTACAGAACTGAAGATTCAGGCTCTGGAAGTTCTACAGGGAATCTTGTGGCTACTGATTTACCTGGTGGGACTTTGAAGCAAAGCAGAAGTGGGCCAGCATCTGTTGTTTCTGAGATTAGTCTACCCTTTGACACAGATGATCGAATAGAGAATTCCTCTTTGGCAGGAGATAGCATTTCAGAGATTGATGGAAGTGAAGCGGGAATGAGGCTGGATGGAAATGAAAGCGACAGCTCTACCTACAGCAGCGTATCAGGAAAAGGGCTCTACAACAATTTACCAAATTCAGAAGGCAAACAGAGAGTTCCATACACAATAAATGGTCAGAAGATACATCCTGATGTGATAGGGCAATTTCCTTCCATCGGTGAAGTGCTACAGGCTGCAGCAGTGGAGCACCAAGCCCAAGAGCAAGAATTTAACGGGGAAGTACGGAGCCGGAGGGACAGTATTTCTAGCAGGTAAGAAAAACTGATATACAGTGAGGTGACTACCAGGCATTGTACTTTTTTAGAATAGGCCATCTTTGCCCTTCTACTAACGTTGGATGAAATTTTAACATCTATTCATCACGATCAAATCAGCTTTTAACTTGCAGATTCTAAAAGAAACTGAAAGATCACTGAATAGCTACTGACTAAATGTGTTTTAGAGAAAGGTAGTTTTGACACTGATAGGATGTTTCAAAAGTTCTGCTGGCAATTGCTTCCATCTGTATTTGCTTGTGGAGGATTTATTCACAGAATCCCTGATGTGGCATTGGCCTTTAGAGCCTGGAAGCGTTGACATAACTGACTCAAGCAGTGTTTTTTATTATGATCATTTATGTGATCTTTCAGACCTCAGGTCACTGTGCAACACTAGGAGTCCTGTCCTTGATAATCTTACTCTCTTCAGCCCCTTAGTCTAACAAGCTTACATGTGTGTGATAGGTGTTAAACTGATTATAGGCAAGCAAGTGGATGACTGCTGAGGCCCCTGAAGTGGTGCAGTTATTTGTGTTGGCTTTTTTTTAATCACTTGTCTGCAAATGCAGTGCTCAAAATACTGTATATGTAGCAATTTAGAGATTACCTCTTCCCCCTTCCCCCTCCCCGCTTTGGAGTAGAGTGTTGTTCCCTGAGATATTAGGGTAAAATCATTTGTCACTGATTGTCCCATCATAGGCTTAATTCTCACAGTAATGAGAGAGAAAGCTGACAAGGTCTCCTCTATCTTCCTAGGCTGTATATGGTAGAAGGAGAATACAGAAACCCTTCTGCCAAATACCTTTTCTTCCTTCTTTTGCACTTCCTGTTGCTACTTTGCACTTCTGTAAAAAGAACAAATGTATGGGTACCACAATAAACTCTAGTTGCTGCAAGTGTAGGAAACTAACACATAAAACCTTAGTGTGAATGTAGTCTCTTTCTCTTTAGATGGTAGCGAATTTGTTCTGCTCTTTTCTGGATCCGTCGAAGTTGGAATGCTTGTCCCAGTTGCTAGGTCACATGGGAAGCGTTTGTCTTATGGAGTCTGAACACCTCTTAATTTTAGCAATGCTTTTGTTCAGCTGGGTGAGTGCTGTATTCTAACCCTTTAACTGTGTATGTGATGTCTCTGCCTGCAGTGTATCTATGGAAAGCTCTGTCGCAGGAACTCATGACGAAATGTTGCAGGTGCTAAAGGAGAAGATGAGACTTGAAGGACAACTGGAGGCACTTTCAGTAGAAGCTAATCAGGTAGAAAATGAATTTCTGTATTTAGCAAATTATGTTGATGTGTTAATTAATTTTCAAGAGCTTCCTACTCTTATGAGAGTGTTTTGTAAAAACACTGTTGAACTAGTTGCATTACAAGTGTGCTTAGGAAGATAAAGTCAGGAAAGCTGTTGACAGGTTTAAAAGAAAAAAAAGACAAAAGCAGTCTAGAGATAAATACAGAGTAGTGCTAGTGATTGTACTGCTGTATTTTCAGTTTGTATCGAGTAACGGTATAATGTATATAATGCAAAGCATTCTTACTTAAAGTGTGGAAACAAATCTTATGTGCCAGTAACCGTGTCAGGATTTCTACTAAAAACACTGTATGGTTTGTCTGTGCTGTCCTCTGTATTTTCTTTGAAAATTTACTAGGCGAGATATCATTTCAAAACATGATTTTTAGAAGAAAGTGATCTTTGCCTTAGCAAAGCCATTTTGCTATGTATCTTCTTTAATCAGCTGTTGGTGTATTTTCTGTTAAGACTTTTGTATTTTATTTTTGGGATGCGTTCAGGCCCTCAAAGAGAAGGCTGAGCTACAGGCCCAACTTGCAGCTTTGAACATGAAGCTTCAGGCGCAGGTGGAGCACAGCCAAAACAGCCAGCAGAAGCAGGAATCGCTGAGCTCCGAAGTGGCCACATTAAAGCAGTCTTGCTGGGACCTGGAACGAGCAATGGCTGACCTGCAAAACACCTTGGAAGCAAAGAACGCTAGTTTGGCTTCTTCAAATAATGATTTGCAGTTAGCAGAGGAGCAGTACCAAAGACTCATGCTGAAAGTTGAAGATATGCAAAAGAGCGTTCTCACCAGAGACAGCACAGGTGGGCTGATGTAAATTTCAGTCTCTACAATTTGCTGTTCTATAAACAATTCTATTTTGACATAATTCTGAAGTCCAAGAGCAAGACATAATTTTAATTTACATTTTATTGATGTCGTACTAGCAAAAAAATGGGAATTTTAAGGTGATTGCTTTTTATTTTGTGCCACAAGTGCCACAATTTGCAAGACACTGCCAGCTTGGTGAGGGAGGCATAGGTATTTAATATCTGTTGGACAGTGGACTAATGGTTTTTAGGAAAGTGTGCAAATATTGACTTGTAATGATGAATTTCAATGTCAGGATACCTGATTTCCAGTTTTATTTTTTAATTATTTCATAATCTCTACCTCTTAAAAAACTTTAGAAATTACTCATTTATTTTAATTTTGTTCTGCCTGTGGCCCTAATTTTTTGGATTCTAGAATTTCTGCTCCCTTGGAACAGCCAGTCTTTGTGTAATGAGGTGCATATGTTTTTGTTCAAGTAAATAAGCTGTGAATATAGCACTAAGCCTTGAAAACGTATGCATGAAAATTGAGCGATGGAATATGATAATCCCTCTTCTTTCTTTCCCTTTTTCTAGTTCATGATCTGCGACAGCAGTTGGCTTCCTTGCAGAGCCAACTTCAGAAAGTGCAGCTGGAACGGACCACGCTGACCAACAAGCTGAAAGCATCTGAAACAGAAATCACTTCTCTCCAAAATGTGCGGCAGTGGTACCAGCAGCAGCTGGTGCTTGCACAGGAGGCTCGGGTCAGGCTGCAGAGTGAGATGGCTAACATACAGGTACTGTGATTTGCTTGCACATAGGACCGAGAATGTTGGTTTTTTTGGTTTCATCTAGGGGATGTTGTTCATGAACTCCAAAAAGGGAGCCACTCTCTGTATACTTCAGGTGGGGCGTAGGGTAGGGGAGCTGGTTTGGTTTTCATCATGGTGTTAGTTCATATTATTACTGAGGCACACATATATGCAAAACACTTGTCTTATGTAGATGGAGAACTGTAGTGCCATGTGAGTAACAGTTGAGATGAGGCACAGACAGATTATGTGATTTCTTTGTTTTTCTTTTTTTTTCCTTTCCCCTAGAACTCTGACATTTGTTGGCTGAATTTTTGGCTTTTCTTACTAACCAGTGTATTTTTTTTTCCCCTTCCTTCAGGCTGGGCAAATGACCCAAGCAGGTGTGCTGGAACATCTCAAACTAGAGAATGTGGCATTGTCTCAGCAGTTGACAGAAACCCAGCACAGATCTATTAAAGAAAAGGAACGTATCGCAGCGCAGCTGCAGAACATTGAGGTAAGATTGTAGATGGTCTTCATGATTTATGTTCTGTATTTAGGTTCTGCAAATGTAGTATTTGAAAACTCAAGGATTTTCCATCCAAGCATTGAATTTCCCTGCTCCTAAGGCTCGTAAGCTAGAAAGGGCAATAAAGCAGCAGGTTAATGGAAGGACCACAGTGTTGCTAATAGCAATTGTGTCAATGACAGAAAGTTTTATTCCACGAATTAGCTACAGCATCTAATGAATCTTTTGGTTCAGAATTTTCTATACAGCTTAATTTTAATACTTGAAAGATTATTTTTATTTACATCTTGTTTTGTCAATTTAGAAAGGATGTAATGTTATTTAAAGGGAATTCAGATTGTGACAAGTATGTAAGACACTCACTGCTTTTTCTAATGTGTCTTACGTACGTGAGTGGGTGACTTCAGTAAAGATCTACAGGTGTGTAGGGCAGACATCATAGTGTTTGCTTGTCTCTTTCCTCTAGAAATGTTCTTGATGATTTACCCTTTTCCTTTTAATTCCCCCAACAGAGCACGTGCACACAGAGCCCCTACCAACTGAAATTACAAATGCTGACTCCTTGCTTTCTTCTGTGCAGGCTGACATGTTAGACCAGGAAGCTGCCTTCATGCAGATTCAAGAGGCTAAAACCATGGTGGAAGAAGACTTGCAGAGAAAACTGGAGGAGTTTGAGGATGAGAAAGAACAGCTTCAGAAAATGGCTGACTCTGCAGCAACACTGGAGCAAGAGCTGGGTCAGGTAGGCTGTTAGACAGCTTCCCAAAGGTTGCAAAGGAAACAGTTACTTGGCTGAAAAGGCAATAGTAAGTAAATACTGAGCTTTAAACTTTTTTAAATCTTCTGAAAGATTTCTGCAAAAATGAACTCCATATGAAAGTTGCTCTGTCTCAAATGAAAAGCCTTCATTCTCCTTTTTTTTTTAATCATCTCAGTAACAGTACCTTTGTGAAATTTCAGAACTACTCCCTTAGAAGTTGTTTTTGTTATAAATTCAGTATGTAATTATTCCAAATATAGACAAAAAGCATAGATCAACATGCAAAGTTGTTAGGCAGTCAGGATATCATTATATACAGTTACAGCGTAATAAATCTGCACTTTGCTGTAGGGTCCTGCTTTAACCTTGTAACGTTGAAAAGCTGGGATGCCAAGGGCTGAAATGAGATGGAGTATGTGATAGCTCAGTATTGTATTCCATGTAACTATATGGAATTATTATTGATAAAAACAAATTTATTCTATATATATACCTCTAGAATAATGTGAATTTTTCTTAATAACATTTTTGGTTTGTCGTTCTGGTCATTGTGTTTGCCTGTAAGATTACACATGCTGCATAAGGCAGTCAGTGCTTCAACAGAACAAATTTAAGTAACGGCCTGGGAACAGTGATAGGGCTAGAGGGAGCGGCCTCAAGTTCCACCTGGGGAAGTTCGGGTTGGATATTAGGAAAAATTTCTTCTCCAAAAGAGCGGTCAGGTGCTGGAACGGGCTGCCCAGGAGTGGAGGAGTCACTATCCCTGGAGATGTTTAAGAAACGTGTAGATGTGGTACACGAGGGATATGGTTTAGTGAGGAAGTATTGATGGTAGGTGGGTGGTTGGACTGGATGGTCTTGGAGGTCTTGTCCAACCTTGGTGATTCTATGATTGAAAAAAAACCCGAACAAACCTATCTTCTGTTACTTTCTCCTAGAAGCTCAGTGGTGATTACAGTATTTTGTTTTTATTGGAGTGCATTTGCAAATACAACGTTCATTTTGTATTAATTTAATCTTATCATACTTTCCTCAGGTCAAACTGACTTTGCATCAGAGAGATTTGCAGCTTGAATCTTTACAGCAAGAGCACCTAGATCTAATGAAACAATTCACCGTGACCCAAGAGATGCTGCATACCAAAGAGCAGACGCTGGATGACCTGCAAACACAGTATGATGAACTGAAGGCCAGATTAGAAGAGTTCCAAAATGATGCTACTTCTAAAGACGATATGATACAGTATTTGCAAAATGAGAAGATTGTCTTGGAAGTAGCTCTGCAGACAGCAAAAGCAAGTCAGGAGCAACTTGATGAAGGAACAAAACGCCTTGGAGAAGATACAGAAGTCACATCAGAAATCTTGGAACAGCTGAGGCAAGAAATGGCAATCAAGTCAAGCCAGGTAATAAATCCCTAAAAGTGTCTTATTAAAAATAGCTTTTGCAATTAAGTGTTGCCTCAGGCACGTGACATTGCCAGTTAGATTGCAGGAGATTTGTATAGGCACATTCATATATGTGCGTGGTTTCAACATTCAGCTAATTGGGAATGTTTTAATAATTCTATTAGCTTTCTCTGTTGGAAGACTGATCCTTTATATTTTGTTATATCATTAGAATGTTTACAGTTTCATACTACTTGATATCTGTAGGAATTTATGCCTTTTCTTGATATGAGATAGGAAGCTGAAGTTATTCAATTTGTTCTGTTTGCATCTTTCTAAAATGTAACAGTTTTTAAAAAAGAAAAGATGATGAGTACAGATTGCATGTGTTTCAAAGTGACTTTTTCATGTGCTCCTTTTCTTTGACACCATAGGCCAAACATCTCCCATAGGCAGTATTTTAGTCATGGCTAAGCGTGCCTTTGCCTTGCAATGGTGTAGCAGGGTTTGGTTTGGATATTGCTGTATACCAGCTGAGGCTTTTTTCTAGGCACGGAGCTGGTTAACAAGATTAAGCCTAATGCATATCCTTACTCTTTTTGTGGCTGCTTTAAATTATTGTGACCCTTCCTTTCACACCTTCGTGTCGTAATCATGTAAGTTCTCTATCTTCTGTAGCATCCAAGTTCAATGTGAAAGCTCCAGGAAGAGCTTGCTTATTGAATACAGGTTATGATGAGTTCCTGGTAATCCGTAGAGGTTTCTTTTGAAGATAACAATGGAACTTGTTAGTATTACCACCAGAAGTATGAAATAACTGTGGAAGCACACATAGTGAGGATTGCCTTTTTTTTTTTTCCATTCAAAGAACCAGCTGCTTTCTTCATTTGATCGTATATGGCATCAGTTCACGCATACGGATACCACGAATGTAGATAATTGACACATACTAAAATCTTAATGTCAGAATAAGGAGCCTTGTTTCCTACATGTCTCATTATAAGATGTAAACTTATTTCTGTATAAAATGTTGGGTTATCTAACAGTGTCATTGACATACCTAGTCAGAAATAGGATCCTCATTAGATTAAGCAATTTGTTCAACCAATTTGTAGAAGCTACTGTCAATGCTTGAAGTAATGTAGAATATGTGGTATGGCATGTAAAGCAACATGTTTTGTTTTTGTTCTGGCAGGTAGAAAATCTGCAACAGGAAAATGGCAGCCTTAAAAAACAGGTTCAAAAAGTGAAGGAACAGTTCCTACAGCAGAAGGTAAGCAAAAGCAAACTAGTTCAGAGAATTAGAAACAAAGAATAGATTTTTACAGTCTCAAGTACTTCTGAGGGCTTTTGTGGGGAAACTAGAGTCCATTTTCTGTATCAAATACAAATAACTTTGTGACGTAATTATATGGTTTGTGCATATTGTAGTGTTGAATTTTTATCTGCAGTTAAGATAAAAGTAGATCCACCGATCAATTCGTGCTTTCACTGGACTTTGGGAAGTTGGCCAAATGGTCCATCATATAACATTTCTCTGCCTTGTTGAAATCAAGTTTGCTTTTGCAAAAGCACTCAGGAAAATCCTCAAGTATCACCATTTTCCTGCAACTTTGACAAATGGTAGCTACTTGGGGAGCTTTATTCTGAATAGTCATTTGATATGTTATTAGTTTTGCAAAAATATACATATTATGCACAGAGCGGCACCATTGATTTACTTTTTACCCTAATGGCAGCAGTTGTTGTAGCTTGTTTGGTTTAACTTTGAGAAGGCTGTTCAAACTGTCAGCTGCAAACAAACTCCTCATGTCAACAGTTTTTAATTGTGCACCTGGAATAGTTAATTTTTTACAATTAGTTTAGTTTTTAAAAAGCAACATTTAAGAAGTACTGTTCCATAAAGACTATGAAGAAGAGTACTGCTTCCCTTAGTTTTTAATGAACTGCTGATATTATTTTGATTATTTGATACCTGAGCTTGCATAAGTCTTTGAACTTGCATGAATATGTTACAGGGGATGATGTTGGTTTGTATTATTTGATATCCTCCCCCCAAAACTGGAATAACATCAGTAAATACTTCACAGTAAATTACAGCTTCACAGATCTAAGAGTTACAGGGATGATCTTTTCCTCTTGAACTCTTGTGAACAAGGTAATGGTGGAAGCTTATCGAAGAGATGCGAGTTCTAAGGACCAGCTGATTAGTGAACTGAAAGCTACGAAGAAGCGTCTAGACTCGGAAATGAAAGAGTTAAAACGAGAACTACTGCAAATTCAAGTAGAAAAACAGTCGCTCGAATCGGAACATTCAAAACTGCAGAAGGAAGTGTCTGAGGTTCACCAACAGATGGTGGAAATAGAAAATCATCTTCAGTCAGTGCAGAAAGAACGAGATGAAATGGAAACACGCCTACAGGTATGGGAGGTGTTAAGCTTGGACATTGAGAGAGTACTACATACAGGATATGTTGCTATTTCCATTAGTTCTGGCAGCAAACAGAGTGGCTACCTTCAAGTTAAGGTTCTTGATTACCTGCTTAATGCTGTATATGTTGCTGTGCTTATGCCTTCCACGATTCAGTAATTAATATCTCCTGTCTGTCAGTGGGGAGGAGCATGCTACAGGAGTGGCAGAGAAGTGGTGTGGAAGCAGTTTACCTGGCCCCAAAGTGAGTGCTGCCTGAGAGTGGAGACCAGAACAGATCTCTGCTTACCTGTTATGATGGCGGCCACAGAGGAATTAATTTAAAAAGAAATAAAAAGGAGTTGGAAAGGAGGCAGAGAACCTTGAGATAACTGGTTTTTTTTCCTACAGTTTTTATTTAGAGTTGGAAATAATTTTGAAACTTTATATCTGTTTCCTTGTAATCCAACATAGAGCAAACGTGAATTTTTTTTCTTCCCCCCCTGTCAAGTCTCTGCAGTTTGATAAGGAACAAATGGCATCTCTTGCTGAGGCAAATCAGACGTTAAAACTGCAAGTAGAACAAATGCAAGAAGAAGCAAAAAAGTAAGTCTGTTCTTGTAGTGCAGACAAAAGAAATATAACATTTGTTTTCATGAACACCCTTCTAGCAATCAGACCTTCCCTGTTCCTTGGTCTTATTTGGGAAATAACATCCACAGCAAAATGCTGACTGCATGCTAAGCAGGAGTTCCAGCTTCTCCTGATTCACTCACATTTTTAACCAAAGATATGTGCTACACAGCATAGATGATATGTTGACATATTGTAAAATGTTAACTGGAGTTAATCCTAGTTTTCCTTCAGTGACTTACAACCTCAACTGGCTAGAATGCTGGCTTTAATGAGAGTTTGGGTTTGGCTTTTTTACTGGTAATCATAGAAGAAAACTTTTCATAATACGTAACATAATCACCAAAGATCTCGGATTAGATGAGACATTAAATTAGATTCTTACTCTAAATTCAGTATATATTACATATTTCAGTAAGAAGATTCTGATAAAGACCTCTTAATTGCTCTAAGAAGTCTTAGTCGTTACCTCACAAGGAGCCAAAATCATCTCTTAGGAACCTGCCAGCTTTTTGTGACATGAGTGGCTTGGGGCAAGGGGAGAGAGGTGGGCAGTATTTGCCTTAACTACAGCAAGGCGTTTGGCACAGTCTCCTGTGGGATCCTTACAGTTCAGCTGGTAGCTATAAGTGGACTATATGTAGATTTTATTTAATTATTTATCTTTTCATTTGAGCCATGTTAAAAATTAATCCTTCAACTGTGTTTTCAGGCAGTTCTTGTCTTAACCTTGTTGATCTTTGCTTTCGCTCTAGGGCCATTACCGAGCAGAAACAGAAAATGAAGCGACTAGGGTCAGATCTGACAAGCGCTCAGAAAGAGATGAAAGCAAAGCATAAAGCCTATGAGAATGCAGTCAGCATTCTGAGTCGGCGGCTGCAGGAATCCCTCACTGCAAAGGAGTCTGCTGAAGCAGAGTTGAGCAGGCTGAAAGCACAGGTCACTGATGGTGGAAGCGACCAGATTGCTCAAGTATGCAGATGTCTTTAACGCTGTTAATACAAAGATAGCACTATTACATTATTAAATGTGTCAGAATATTATTTTACACTAAAGTGTAAGAAAATACTTGGAATGTAAAACTAGATAAGAGCCATGGTATCAATGTTCTAAATACTGTGAATTTCCTTAATTACATTTGAGAGAGATGCTTTGTTTTTCTTATATTTCGCTCATATTTTTCTGATTACTGAGTGCAACCCAAGAGGTTTTTTCGTTTTCTTTTTTTAAAGAAGGCTTAGCATCTGAAGATTTTCCAAAATAGTCAAGCTCTGAGCAGGACCTTTAAATTAAGCACTAGCAGCTTATTTAATATTTGATAGAGGAGTAAACTTTTTAACAAAACAATTGCCTCTGCAGGTGAATGATGCAATAATCTGGCTTTTCCCTTTGTCTTTAGGAAAGGATTCAAGCCCTGGAGACAGAGTTGCAAGCTGTTAGAAGCAGTAAGTTGATGCTGGAAAAAGAGTTGCAAGAAGTGATTTCACTTACCAGCCAGGAGCTTGAGGAATACAGAGAGAAAGTGCTGGAACTTGAGGATGAGGTGATTGTACTGTCACTTTCCCATCTGTCATGTAATTCAGGCGAAGTACTTAGAGGCAAAGAGAAACTTCAGTACCATAACTTTATTCCAACAGTGCGTAAAATCTGAACCTTATGTAGGAAATACTGTGTTGGTGACACTTGCCAATTGTGCTGCCCTATACTGGCTCTTCGTGGTTTTATGAATCATTTTAGCATAGAGGAAAAGAAGAGAGAAGGGTTGTTCCTTTATTAGATACCAGCTGTGTGTGGTCATGAGATTGTGATTGTGCATGAATCACTATCTTTTGGGAGTCATGGATGCTCAGTGAGTTTTCAATCACAGGGTGGTAATGATCAGTTGTAAAGTTGTCCAAAAAAAAATCGACTACTTTTTTTCTGCATCTGAGCAGTACTCAGAGATTCAGCTTTCCAGCAAGCATCCTACTCTTCCAAAAGTAAAAACAAAAAACAAACAAACAACAAAAAAAAAAGTATGGAACTGTACCTATTTTGAACTCTCTATTAAAAAAAAACAACAACCTGTGAAAGCAGAGAAACTTAATGACTTCATTTTTTTGAGGTAGTAATCTGGAACTGTTTATTTTGGATTTTTCTTTGACTGTAGCTTCAGGAATCTCGAGGGTTCAGGAGGAAGATAAAACGTTTAGAAGAGATTAACAAGAAGTTGGCCCTTGAACTGGAACATGAACGTGGAAAACTTACAGGCCTTAGTCAGTCTAATGCTGCTTTGCGGGAGCACAACAATGTTCTAGAAACAGCATTAGCAAAAAGAGAAGCAGATTTGGTACAACTGAATCTACAGGTAATTGACTTTTGGTATAATATCTTAAGAAAGGAACCGGCTGATATTTCCAATAACAAGATGTAGAGGTCTTCACTTGTATGATGTAACACTGGCGCATTTTCTTCAGCTCCAGATGTCCTGCGTGTTGCATAACAGCACTAACATATGAGACTCAACAACAGATGAGAAATGAGATTTGGCTCTAGGCAGAGCTGCTGGTGGGAGGCGGAATGAATCATGCTGAAAAATTTGCAGTAGTGGAAGTGTGACTTGTCTAAGATTGGATCGTGCAGACTGTGTCACATAAGGATTCACTGAGATTAATGTTGGTTTGTATGCCAGTAGTAATGTATTCCAGGGATAAAAGCAAATGGGAATACTGACCAAGAATTGCCTGTAACTTGCTACCTTTTGACCTGAACAGCAGAGAGAAGCTTTGCAGTTGCTGCTTTGGCTAGTGTTGATGTTTACCAGCTTTTCTGATCTTCCAGTGAGTCTGGACAAGATGTGCGTTTGTTTTTGCGATGTGATGCAGGTTCAGGCAGTCCTAAAGCGGAAAGAGGAAGAGGACCAGCAAATGCAACAACTTATTCAGGCTTTACAGGCTTCCTTGGAGAAAGAAAAGTCGAAAGTTAAAGACCTTAAGGAGCAGGTAACAAGTCATCTTTTCTTTTATTCGTTTAAAAGGTGATATAAATGTAAAGTATTTGAAAAGTGGCTTTACAGAAAATGTATGCTTTATAATATAGTGCTACCTATAGGATCTCTGTTGTGATGGACGATAGTTGAAAGATCAGTTGATTTCTTTTCTGTTATGCCCTGTTTGTTAACCGTGCTCATTGACTACCAAGAAAATTCCATTGTATCTTCTGGTGTGTAGAGCATACCCTGAAGTGAGGATACCCCATCAGAGAATTTGCAGTGAAAATGTGGTCTCACAGACAGGGTTCTTCGTTACGGAACGGTTAACTACCATGGGTGTTAATAAAGACGATGACACTAACAGTGTTTTTAGAACAAAAATAAGTACTAGCAGCAAATTAATACTGCTGCACAACTTTCTTGTTTTGTACTCCTTTAGCCTACATCCCTGTATGATTCTCCTGCTGTGACAGAACAAAGAAAAATTGCATTTTTTTTTTTCTTGCAGGTAGCAGCAGCCAAAGCAGATGCAGCGCACAACCGCCGTCATTACCGAGCTGCTGCCCTTGAGCTCAATGAGGTCAAGAAAGAGCTACATGCCAAAGAGCTGCTTGTCCAAGCCCTTCAGGCTGAAGTGGACAAACTGCAGTAAGTATGCTGTAGTGAGTGCCTAAGTTCTCAGAGTACGGGAAATCAAATAAGCCTTCTGAAAAACACGTATGTTCGTGAGCTTTGATCTCACTGCTCTGGAGTGGATTATGTTGAAATGCGCCCTAGCTGAGCTTGATCATAAAATGTGTGGTTGGATGCTGGGCACGTTTTTGCATGTCTCTGTCTCTTAGTGATTAAATTAGATTTGAAGTGGGCTGTGTATAGGTTTCACCATCCTCTTCTTTTTTTTACGCTTTTAATGTGGATTTTTACTATTTCTTGTTACTAGTAAAAGTTAACAAGTTATTATCTATTATCCCGTTGTTCCCCTCTCTTTACAGCTCTGAAGAATTACATAGAGGATGAATTTGAGTGTTGAATATATTCCACAATATATTCAAACTCAGTTTGTTTTGTTGTATAGAACATCTTTCCTTAAACTGTAAGAAATTACTGGACCTATGTGAGAATGGATATAAGGCTAACTCTATTCTTCCTAGAACGAAAGCAAAATTACTGACAGGTTTTCTGTTGTTGTTGTTCACTGCATAATCCATTGTTTGTAAGTGGAATGTTACCAGTGTTCACGGAATACAGATTTTTTGTGGTACTTAATGTAGTTATGCATCTGTCACTTGTGACTTAACTGTTGCTGTGACTATGTTGGCAAAGACTTCAAAGGCAAGAGGCAGGTGCCGTGCGCTGTCATGTCATTTATGATTACATAGCTAACACAGTGAAGTACTGGGGCAGAGTGAGTAACTGCTGTGTCTGTTTCTGTTAATCCTGCTGTGTAGGGTTGAGGATGAGAAGCATTCCCAGGAAGTATCACAGTTTCAGCAAGAGCTGGCAGAAGCTAGATCTCAGCTCCAACTTCTGCAGAAAAAGCTGGATGACAAGCTTAGTGAACAGCCTTTAGTAAGCCAGGAGGTAAAAATTGCACGTGTACTGTGTTTGTCCTTATTTATGTCGTGTGATGTGATTTCATCTGTCCTTCATTCAGCAGTTTTGAATAGTTTGGTTTAGGAGGTTTTCTTAGAGACAGGAAGGATTCATGAAATGCAGATAAGAATACTGTAGGTTTTGTGATTGATTGGATGTATACAGAGTGCTAAAGGTATTTCTTTCTGCTAGGTGGAAGACCTCAAGTGGGAAGTAGAACAAAAAGAAAGAGAAATTGAAACACTTAAGCAGCAGTTGGATATGAGTGAGCAGCGCAGCCATAAGGAACTGGAAGGGATGCAAGTTGTCCTGCAGGTATTTAATCTAGCTGGTGGAGATGCTGATGGAAACTGGTATTGGTGTAGAGGGATAGCTAAAGAAGTATTTTATAGTTTAAAAACATACTTTCACTGATGATTTGAATATATACATTTATAAAAAAAAAAAAAAAACATTGTGTTTTTCAGCCTTTTTTCTTAATTTCGCTGGGCTGTTAGCTTCTTATTTTATTAGACAATTAATGTAAGTTATTGACTTTTTATCTTATTTCTGGGTTTCTGCCAAGGTTAATTGGTTTCGTATAGCACTGCTATGTTTTGCTTCTTTTTCTAGTTTCTCCTGGAAACTGAAAAAGGTGGTGAAGGCACTAGTTGGCTGGAATTCTATACTTTTTTCATGTATTGCATTGATTTTCTTATTTTCCTAATTAGAATATCAAGACTGAATTGGAAATGGTGAGAGAAGATCTGTCGGTGACTCAGAAGGATAAGTTTATGCTGCAGGCTAAAGTGAGTGAACTGAAGAACAGCATGAAGTCACTGCTGCAGCAGAACCAGCAGCTGAAGATGGACCTGAAGCATGGCAAGATGAAGAAGGTATTTGAGTAGAAGGAATATGTAGTGGTGCCATTAGATTACTGTACTGGAAAATACTCTGCTGCAAGGAAACATGGTGGAAATTCTTAACTGAAATGCCTGCCCATGATACAGACTCACTGATGTTCTGATACTGAAATAAAAAATACAGCAACAGACGTTTTCAGGCAAAAGTAACTTGACTGATCTGGATTTCACATCTTTGTCCTTAAAAATCTTGGTGTTTAGCATATTATCTTACATTTCCATTTTAACTCATTATAACAAAGCAAAAAAGGAAGTGCTTAAATAATGATTGATGGGCAAATATTTAGTTAATATTTTCTTAATGCTAATTTTCTTCTCCATTCTGGTCCTGTCTAGTTTTTTATCCTTTCTCAGTTTCAAAAGCTTACTATTAATGGTTCTCTGATCTCTTGCTCTTTTCTTTTCTCAAGCAATGAGAGAGTTTCATATAGAACTTCTCTGTTTCATTCTTTTAGACATCAGTCTTTATACTTCATCCTGCAGGTCTCAGAATTTCCAGAAGGACTTCTTTGGTTATACATAACTGTTGTTGGTTTGGGTTTTTTTTTTTTCTTCCCTGAATTGTTCTCTTTAACTGTATGGAAAGAACATCATTAATTTTTCTTTTGAAAACTGAAGTAAATTGCATTAAATCCCTATTGTTTTTCTTCTTTCATAGGGTGATTTCTTGAGCAGTCCTATATGCTTTTTGTTTACTTATGAGTATGGCTAGAAGCTGGCTTTAGGTTAGGAACTTCTGCTTGTGACCCATGAGATTTAACTGTATCAGAAGCGTGTTTGTGTTATGTACCAGGAGCGTGAGACTTTGTTTGGTACAAGAGAAATGGATGAAAGGGCTTAATTTTATTTCTGACTGTTCTTTTTTCCCTTTAACCAGAGGAAAGGAGAGAATAATTCTTCAAATCCTGTGACTCCAGTCAAGATTCCGGATTGTCCGGTGCCTGCTGCCTTGCTGGAAGAACTGTTAAAACCATCGACAGCTGTGAGCAAGGAGCCTTTAAAAAATCTGAACAGCTGTCTCCGGCAATTGAAGTATGACCTGTTTTTAAAACTGCATTAAATATCTTTTAAATGTTTCCAGGAAAACAGCTGCCAACTAAGAGGAAAAAAAAACAAACCAAGATTTTGTGAAACGAATTATTTTCCCCTTATTGGGGCTGTATTTAGGACAGTAGGATGTTCTGTTATCTTAAGTGTTTGCTTATATGGTAGTGGAATAAGGAAAGAACAAGTAGACAAAACGTTCATTCTAACTTTCTCAGTGTTAGTGCACAAATAGATATACTGCAGAACAAACCAGAAACAGCTATTTTTAGTTGTTCTTGCTGGTGGAGAAACTGGTGTTTGTTTCTTCTCAGTATCAGCAGGGTTGCTTGTGATAGGAGCCCAAGCAATTTATTAATGAATCCCCACAGTGGAGTTTTATTCTGCCAAGAGTATGTTTTTGTGCCTTCCCTCCCAAGGACGTACGCAAAATTCTGAGGAGGAAAGCTACAACTTCAGAAATATGAGGATTTGGGGTTAATGTGAGAACTGAGCTACTAATACCACCTTGGCTGATGCTTTAGGGGAGTGAGCCTGCAGTATCTCTGCGGTGAAGCTCTATTACCAGGCTCGTCTCTTTACACACCTGGTGTCTGAATACAAGTCACAATGTGTTTACTTAATTTATTTTTCTTTGGTGCTTTCCTCACTTTCACCTCCCGTGTTGCCTTCAATGTCTGCAAGAGAACCGTGTTTATCAGGTTGCAGATGCTGAGTGCCTTTCCTGAGGAAACGGTGCTGCATCTTGCCTGGCAACAAGTATGTGCAGTAAAGGAGCTGCGGCATTGCTGTCACTTGCTGTTGGATTAAGCATATTGTATTTGTTTTTCTCTTAAATTAAGATAATTTCTAAGTTTTCTTTAGACTTCTTTCTGTTGTATACAGCTATGTCTTAGATAATGTTGAAGTAGGTATCAGAAATCAGAAAATTGTTATCTTACATTTAGTTGTTACCTTTCTGCTTGATAGTATTTGCTCTTTTTTTTGTTCCCAAAACTTTCCAAAGGCAAGAAATGGACAGTCTTCAGCGTCAGATGGAGGAACACACCATTACAGTGCATGAATCGATGTCTTCATGGACTCAGATTGAGGAGCAGCTGATGGACTTTACCTCCACTAGTCCTGCAGCTGCTTCAGACCGGCAGGAGAGTCCTGCTTTGGTTGAGAAGAAACAGAATTGCGATGTTAGCGACAAGGAAGCTTTGACACTATAACCTCCTCAGCAGTTGTCTTCTTCCTATTGCTTTAAGTGTGTAAACAAATCTTTATCAAAATTATTTATTTATTTCATTTTAAAAATGGTGTTCAGAATTTTGCTTTTGCCTGTAGAATTAAAGGGCACGGTTTTGAGAAACCGGCGTAACAGTAAGTAAGTGCAGAATGTGCTGTTCCAAGGGTTTGTTTGAAACCTTACTGTAATTAAACCTTACTGTAATAATTCTACCATACTAGGGACTGCCAAGTGAGAAATCTGGCTCATTTTTGGGTTTCATGAGAGGTTAAGTTGAAGGCTTACAATGAGCCCCAGAAGAGCATCTGCTTCCAGGTCTGCATTTGTTTAATCAGGGTAAATTTGTTAGCAGATGACGGTTAATTAAGCTTTATCTGTTTTTTGTTCTGTTTAGTTTTTTTTTCCTTTGGGCTGGAGGTCAGATCGTTGCTTTCTCTCCCCTGTACAGGGCTGGAAACAGAGAAGTCCTGCTCATGTTCAGCTGGAGGCAGTGGTTGAGAAATGGCTACTCCTACTAGAACATCCTCTTTCCCCATACCTATAATCTCTTTCTCTTTAAATTTGAGATTACAGGTGTCTGTATTTAAAAATAATTTAAAAAAAAAAAGCATTTGAAGCCCTTTCTAGTTACAAAGATGACAGAACTTTGGCACTTTTGCCTGGGATGTTTTCTGAAGCGTCACAGTTTCTCTCTTACAGTTGCAGGCCAGTAGGGAGCTTTGCTTCACTGCACAAACACTTCTTGCACCTTTTTAGTTCGACTTTTGAAGTAGACATCCTTGATTAAAGGTATGCTTGTAATATATATTTATATATATATAAAAGAAAAAAATCATAATTTTCTGACTGTTTTAATATGCCTATATACTGTAAGTCAAGGCTGACATGAGGTTGGTTCTTTTTTGTTGTTGTTGTTTGTTACGCTCATTGTTATCTTATTACATTTTAAGTTTGCTGGGTTTTGACATACTGTACAAATGGCTTAGGGAAGTTAGCCCCCAAAGCCAGAGCTTTTAGATATATAATTATTTTACTTTAAAAGACAGAACTATAATGCCTATAAGATTATTATTTCAGTTATCTTCTCCAGTACACTTCACCCTCTCCCCCTTGCATCCTCTATTATAAGGTGTCCACTGTGAGTGGAGGTGGTGGCACTATGGTACCATCTGTGCTGTTGTTATTAAAGCAGTCCTCCTGCAGTCCCGTGGGCTCAAAGTGCAGTGATAAGCCCTGCACTCAAAAACTGCTGCAGAGGTACTGCTTCATCCGACGTGCTGAGGCACAGATGTGATTTGGAAGACTGAGTGGCAACTCATGTGCCAGCATACTCTTGTCTTTGAAACAGACAGAAAACAGGTCAGTTGTATTCACTGTAGGCTGGTATAAAAAATGAATCTTAACAAGAAGACTAATTAGCTGAAGCTCCTCTTCAAGTAAGTTTTTCATAATTAGCTATAACACGGTGTTCAGAAAAGTTTCCTTGTTAGCTGTCTTGCTTGTTTATTTTTCTAAAGAGGCAGTTGCTTCTTTGAGGAGGCTTCTTTTGGATGGGTTTGGGTGTTTTGAGGGGAGATGATTGCAGTTTGCTTGAAATAAGTCAAAACCAAACAAGAGGTGGGGATTGGGTGGGGGGACCTGTGTTTATCCAGCTTTAGAGCTCGTAATTACCTCTTGAAGCTCAAGTCCAGTTAAACATTGTGTACTTAGTGTCTGTACTGAATGGCATTGTGCCCCTCACGCAGCTCCTGGATTTTAACTTGCATTTTATGGAGTCAGGGTCAAGATGCTAAAAGCCGAGGTTTTGAAGTAAGCAAAGGAAGAAATGCCTTAGTGTAATATTAGGTGCCCAACATAGAGAATTACTGACAAATCTAAAGAAAAGTCAAAGCTTTACTGTCTAGCTTAAACATATTAATGTCTGCAAACGACTGCAGTCTGCTTTGCAGAGTCAGTGGTACTGTTTATTTCGCTGCTGTCATGTTCTTGAAGTTGCCTGTGTATTAAGCTCTAAGAAGAAAAAAATAGGCAGTGTTGTTAAATAACAAAATCAAAACTCCATAGTGAATAGTATATTCACTACAAAAAGTTATCAAATGTTGAGGATTTTATATAAAATAACACTTGTGCAGGGTTAATGTTGGTGTTCATTTTGGTAAATATGTTGCCTACAGGTAATCCGTTATGTTTTAATCTCTGAAGTTTGCCAACAGTTGTATAGATAAAGCTTTTGTCTCAGAGTCTTTTTGGTCTCAGAGAAGCCAGAATTGTAAGAAACCTTCATAGGTCTTAGGAAGGCCTGCTCTGCTTTTTGTCCCGGTACTGCATTCTGGTTTTGGTGCAGCGCTCCTTATGAAGGCAGCAGAGCTGATGCAGTCAAGTAGTCTCGGATGCTTATTTTTCCTTTTAAAGATGAAGGAGCTGTTGCGAAATTCTGAGATTAGATTTCTGCATTGATCGACCTGTCTCTCTCTGAAAGTTCCTGGGCCCTACTTATTTTATTTTCACCGTGTGGTTTTCTCTAAACACAAGCACCATGCCATTTGTTTCATTGCAGATCAGACAAATAAGGTCTGTGGGTCTAAATGTGGTGTGGTAGTAAGCGCTGTAGTTAGAGAAGACAGAAGGAAGCCTTCTAGAAGGAGCACTCAGCATGTGACAAAAGCAAGGCCTTTTCTTTCAAGCTGATCAGCCATGTATCTTAATTTTCCAGATAAATAGTTGCTGCTTTATGAAAAGGCCTCGCCCTGAGGCTGAACACGCTCTCTCTGCAGAGGCTGAGGTCTCTTGCTGTCTAGACAGAAAACAAAGTAGTTATCTGAATGGGAAGTGGGTCCCCTCTGCATGTCTGAGAACTGCCAAATATATCAGAAGAGTATCAGTGCCTCATTAATACTGATGAGCTTTTAGAAATTGGAGAATAATATTTCAAAGATTTTTTTTCTTCCCCTTCTGAAGTGTTTCAGGGGAATGTATTTTCCTTTGTCTGTTTTTCAGCAGTTGCTACCCGCTGAACAAGGCTTGTTGATAAGGCAGAAATGTTGCTGTAAAGTAAGAATGTTTCCCAGATGTTGAAAGTTGTTAAAGGCTGTACCCTTGGTTTCCAAATGCTGCTGGGTTTTTGGAGGCTCTGGAAAAATTGTGCATTAAAACGACGACAAAAAAAACCTGCAGTGGAAGAAGTGTTAGTTACTGTCTGTGACGTTGCTGAACACTGCGTAATGTTCCGTTCAATCGTCTTCCAGATCTCTTGGAAATACTCGTGCACTGTAGAGGGGTCGGCTGAGCCCCACATCCACTCATGCAATAGAGGATCTGATCCCACGCTGTTCATTCAGGCAATATCCTAGCTGAAATCTATGGCATCGTCACAGGTGTAAAGAGCAGAGTATTACCCAGAATGAAAGTTTGAGTGCTAGTATTCTCGTGGATCACCTTTACCTCCTTAGGGGAGTGAAACGCAGTGGCACGAGTGTCCCGATGCTGGTTGGGACAACATCAAAGGGGCACTGGGGACAAACAGTATCAGTACAACATTAACTCGGGGCTGATGAGTTCGCTGCTGGTGGTGCACAACTTGTCATCTGTGGTCTGTTAACTCTGCCAGGGACATGTGAGCACTTCGCATGTGACCTGCCGTGACCAGAGCCTCTAAATACTTTCATATGAAAGTAATTACAGTCCAAATTACTGATGCTCGTTAGCCGTCAGTCTGATCGCACTGTTCTGCTACTGCTGCGTAACGCTTTGTGCTGAGAGTCGAGCAGCCTAATTTCCAATAGCAGTGCACAGATCCCTAGAGGAGATAAAGGCGTTCTGAATATTGTAGAAGAAACGTTATGTTTTATACATGACGTTGGGTAACTTAATGTCTGCGTAGGCTGGATGTGTAAAGATGGAGTGAATCGTTTTGTGTTCTGAGGGGATAACCCAGGGGACGGAGGAGTTACACTATGTACCGCTCGCGTTTATGATCGCACAAAGCATGTTGATTATAAAATAATGTGCATAGGAATTCCTTTAAAAGTTTTGTGCAATAAACTATTTTTGGTAAAGGGCTCCATGCTGGTTTTATTCATAAGGGGAAACCGATGTCTTTTTTGACAGTCTTTGTTTAAAATTCAGAACGTGCCGCATAGCCAATTTTCTAAAAGATTTTTTGAAAGGCTACATTACTGTCTTCGTTCTCGTGTTGATTTTTTCCCCCATTGATTTTTGATACAGCTGCAGGCGGAGAGAAGCGCGGCCAGCGCAGCCACTGAGCGCCGAGCAGCCGAAGCGCGAGGGGCCGAGCCCGGCCGGGACAGGGTGCGGCGCGGAGCTCCGCCAGCAGGGGGCGCCGGCGGCTCCGTCAGGGCTGCCTGCAGAAGCGGCGTTTTTCACTGAGAAATCCCTCCCGCGCAGCTCTCCCCGCGGCGAGCTCCGAGCAGTCTCCGCAGGTCCCTGCGCCCGGCGCCTCCCGCGGGGCCCCGCCACCCTTCAGGTGCCGCGCTTTCGTTTTACGCGGGACTTCCCCCCAGCGGGCGGGCTGCGGGGCAGCGGGAGCGCTGAAGGCCGCAGGGATCGGCCCCGGAGGAGCGGAGGCCGGGGCGCGGCGCTGCGTCCAGAAGGAAGCGCGGAGGTAAGCGGCGGGGCCGCGAGACGGGCAGCACGGCGCGGAGCGCTGCGGCCGCACCGCCTCACGCGCGGCGGCGGGAAGCGAG